>NW_008687592.1:58695-72839 GCF_000695815.1 Acanthisitta chloris | reverse complement strand
TTGGCGGGCCCTGCAGGTAGGTCGTGTCACGGAGCTTCCCCTGCGCCCTGTTGAGTGCGCGTGTCTGCATCGGGTTGGATTTGGGTGTCCTGCTGTGTGTGGACGGGGCGCAGAAACCCGCGGTGTTAGCGAGGACGGCGCTTTCATCGCCCTAAAGCCCCACACGGAGCATCAGTGTACGGCTTGGGTGCAAGTCTGGTGTGACCAACTACAGCGTCTGAGCCTCGTTTCTGCTCTATGTAACACTAACTACCCAACACCTTTCCCAGGAGCAATATCCTCTCTTAGAGCAGAGTTCGCTAAACGCAGTTGCCACATTAGGTGAAGTTTTCCTTAAGTTGCGTTAGCTGTCTCCAGGACACATTGCCTGCTTTTAGAGGATAAGGAAAGCATGGAAGTAGGCACTTTCTTATCTTCAGGTCTCTTGCATTATTACTTTTTAACTGTTGGAATTGTAGCCCTGCAGTTTTGCCACACTTTCTACTGCTTTACACAGCTGAAAACTTCAGGTGTACAGGCCAGAGTACATGTAATAAATAAAATAAAACAGGCTCCATGCCAAATGTAGCTTGGATCACAGTCTGCAGAAAGCTGTCGGCCAAAAAAGCTGCGTGCTGTTGTATTCTTTTTAACTCTTCCCTCCAAAAAAAGGGTCCTAAATAAGGCCAAGAACTTCCCTGATTCTAACTACAGATAAATATTTTTGCAAACAACTTCTCGATAAACATAGAATCACAGAATATCCCGAGATGGATGGGACCCACAAGGGTCATCAAGTCTCCTGGCCTGCACAGGACAACCAGGACAACAGAATCACACTGTGTGCCCGAGAACAAATAGCAAGTATCAGAGAACTATGCAACTGTCATCTCTCTTAAGCTTGTGTATCACCTGCAGATGCTTAAGCTTTTGAGCTACATTCCAAGTACTTTTTTACAGAGAGCTGGGAATGTCAAAACCAGTAAATTCATACAGGTTTTCACAAAGGTAGCTGTCCAGGTACCAGGAAGACAGCCAGATTGGTGCCATCACTGAAGAAAATCTACTTTCTGACGCAGTTAGAGGCACCAGAGACCATCTAAGGAATATTTAAAGCACTAACTCCTTAGAAAGCTTTCAGTTATTATTCTTACACTGTAGTGGGTGGGAGGTAAAAAGAAAAAGATATTAATAATCCAGCAGTCATTACAAGGAGCCATAAGAAACCAAGTGCCATGTCTTACGGTGTTCACCACCACCAGATCTCATTCCCTCTGAGAATCATAGTAGTAAATCTTTGTACCTCCTCTTTTAGGAATTACATAAAACCATTCCTACAGGCAAGAACAGAAATAACAAAGAAACAAAACTGAAAGCAAATCAAAACCAAACGTAAGTTTGGTTTTGATTTGCCAAACCCCAAACATGAAAAACCCCAAACCAAGACATCCAAACACGCTGCCTGACAAAAGGGCTATCTTCTGGTGTAACATTGTGTGTCTCATCTCAAAATTATTCTTCTGCACTAACGCCACTGTAGCCATCTTAATGCAGCTGCCATGCAAGCTAAGTGCTGGCAAACTTTTAGGAAAGTGATGCAATTTATTGCAATTCTTGCATATTGCTGCAAACTCTCGAATTTGCCTGGACTTGTGTTGTACAGAGCTGCACACACTGGGGTGAGCATTATTCCCAACTGCAGCTGCTACTCTGCATCTCTTCTTATCTCAAGTGGTTTTGCTTTTGGGGTGAAGCTTGCTAAGTGCCCACAGTGCAGAGTCCACCTTCCATAAATTTCAGCCTGTGACGAGTGATAGAGTTTGGCAATATAACTAGGATTTGCCAAGCCAGAGTAAGGCTGGACCACCTCCAAGCTCTCTTCACTCAACATACAAAGTAGTCTCCAGCATGCAAGGTGGTTAATGGTACCAAGTGGGAGCTTGATGTTTCGGTCCTCATTCACAGCCATATTTTCACTTGCTTTGTCCTCCAAGGAAGCCACTTATTTTTTAACTCTATTTGTTTGTTTATTTAATAGGACTGTGGTACTCATTGTTCATATTCTTTCTCTGACACTGATTTTGAGCAACAGTACCAGTATTGTGCCATATAAGAACATTCAGGAGTGCACATTTCATCTGGACCAACCTTATGCTAGATCTGATAATGGCTCTACTGTAGTTAACATTGCTAATTCAAATTTATTTCCTTGCTTGTTGATTGGTGGTGGTTTGTTGGTATTTAAGTGGTGGTATAGTGTTGGGGACTCTGTTTGCACCAGAGAAGGCCTTTGCATTCTCTAGCTACAGAGGCCTAGCAGTTTGTGTTTGAAAGATGGATTTATTATATCATCAGAACAAACTGAGTCAACTGAAAGCTACTTTGTGCTCTGCAACCAGAATACATCTTACTTCTGACAGTACTCAGCTCTTTTTCTGTTTGCAAAGGCGTTTCTGCTGATACAGAATGAAGTGCTTTGTCCATCAGCCCCTCCCTATTACTTTAAGGTGGGGCTTTCAGCAGTTGTGTTCATTTGCTTGGCACCTTTATAAATACGTTTTAGCAGAACAAATTGTTCACATGTCATCCAAGATCAGAGCCTCACTATCTATCTTGTTCACCGTCATGGCTCACAAGGATTGGCATTGTACAAACATGAGTTTCAACACAGCAGAACAAGAATTTCCACCAGGTAATTCCCATATTCTGCATGACAGAACATAAAGTAGAAAGTTTCATGATTTCGTAACCTAACCCTTATGCTTTTCATCTGTATTTCCAGGCCTGTTTTTTTAAGCTTTCAAAATATTGTATGAACCAATATAGTAATTTCTTCACTAACAAGCAGGAAATCTGGAATAACTTTGAAATATGTATATTAGACAGTTTCATATCAAATTGGATTCAGAGAGTTATGAACCACAGAACTCAGTACTTCTGCGGTAGAACTTGCAATTTACTGCAAATGGATGATGTGGGAGTTCTTTGTTTGCCTGAAGCAACTAGGTCTTACCATCACATTTTCTACACAAATAGAACTTAAACCAGTAATAATGGGAAAAAAATAATCTTTTGGTAATTAAGCTTCTGTCACTGTCAAGATGTGTTGTGAGGCTGTTAATATGATTAGTTAAAAGAACTATTTTTCAACACATAGTTCCAGCAAAGATGAAGTCTATTTTGGCATTTTTGCTCTGTAATGTAAATTTATCATTGGAATGATAGAGTCTATCTAGATGTGATAGATTCAATCTATCATATTGAATTTACTTTGACACTTCATTATTTTGGGGCACACATACATATACCACCATCAACCCCACAAAACTTTACAGCACAGTTCTTGTCCTGTGCTTTTCTTTTATGAAGAATTCCTCAATGACAGAAAGCACAGGACAGGCACTATATTGTCTATATTAGAGACAAGGCCGCCTTCTCCATCCTGCAATTAGGTGCTTGTTCCTCCCTATCCAGTTGTTCTACAGGTCAAACAGTGGCGCCAACTTAGGTTTACCCAAGTTTAGTTTTGATATACAGCACAAGTGAAGGAAAACAAAGCTCACATATTTGTAAAAAAATAATTTAAAAATGCAACTCCAAATTTATTTGCTTTGTCATGGATTTTTTTCAGGTCAAGTTTTACCATTCTGAATTGTAGAGAAATGCTAAAGGAAAACAAACAAACAAACCCCACTTCTTTTTTTATCCCAGCTGTCAAAAATACCAAAGAATTTGCTAGGCAAAAGGTCCCTCTGCACTCCTTCACCCACTTTTGTCATTATACTTTTTATTGTGCTAATGCTTAGACTTTAATTCTAACTCAAACTATGCTGTCTTCTCATCAAAATGCTTTCTTTAAAATTCTTTTAGGTCACACAAAAAAATTGTGCCAAGTAAAAGCTTCCATCTTAATGCTGAACCATATATATAAGGTCTTCAATTAAGATAATGACTTCTTTTAGGTGGGGAGATCAACAAAGAAAACCCAGCAACTTACTTCTGCCATGGACATGTGACTGGCATTAGACTAAATAAAAATAGGCACACATTGAACTAAATGTGGTATTCATGAATAACTTTTTCCTTTCAAAATTGCAGCAATTATTATTTAACAGCATTTCACCAGACTTCCCCTTACATAGAATTCAGACTTTCAGAAACACAACTTAGAGGTGTCAACTGCTCTTGAAGTGCATGTATATATATTTGTCTAAAGCAACTATGAAGACAAACACAGCTGAAGAAATAGTCCCAGGACATAATCTGCAATCACCCTGCAGTGCATGAAAATTGATGCAGAACATTTTAACCAACAGCACCGAAGTGTGTGAATGAAGCAGAGAAAAATTAAAAGAACAAAAAAAGTGTTAGAAACCCACAAAAAAAAGACATCTTAGCAATGTTTTATAAGATACTATTGCTTTGAAAATAGCATATGGGTTGAAAGGAAGCTCTAGTGTGGCTTGACATTCAAATCTACCTATGTCAGGAAGCTTTGAAACCAGACCTTGGGCTGAAACTTGACTGATATATGGAAACTTCAAGTCCCTTCCAATACAACATATGGAATAATGTTTACTGGATTGTCACATAGGATGAAGAAACAAAGACTAGGACTTAAACCCATTGAAAACTCCTACTGTAGAAACACAGGAGTGGAAAAATCCACCAGTCTCCAACCAGAAATGATGCAATATGCATGAGAACTATAAATCCTGCATCCTTTACAAAGCATGGAACACCTGAACTCTATAGGAAACTAGATATACTTGGCAGAGAAAAAAAGCCTAGCAGTTCAAACATATTAATCTACAAGCAGTAGTATTGGGTATCCCAAAAAGAAAAATGGGATGAGATTGTATTTCCATTTTTTTACATTTCCATATTTCCGCACAAGACTGAAATCACATTATTGAGACTTCTCAAATGGATAAAACAGGTCAATTTTAAATTCAAATTCCAGACTCAGAGCAGAATGCCAGGGATATATTTAGAACAATCGTGTTGTCAGTGAAAGCTTTGGAAGTCTAGTTGGGAAACTGAAGGGATGCTGCTGTGATCACAGAAAAAAAAATGCAGTCTAGGGTGCAACTGCTTAAAACCTCACACAGTTATCCATGGACATATTTTTAGTAACTGTAGGTTATTTAAAACAGTGTTCTTGAGCACCTGTAAATTCAATTAAGCCCTTTCACACTTTGTGTTGTTTATAAAATGCAGAGTTCTAGAGTTCAGTTAAATGAATAGCTCAGCAAACTTTCTCAGCGGTGAGTTCAAACACCCAGAAACTTCTACACATGAATCATCACATTGCATTTACTGAGCTCTGAGGTTTATGCGTATACCTGTTGCTGCACTAACCACATTATTCCCTGTGGGATATTTTTTACCTGTAACCTTATAATTACAAAGGACTACTACATTAGTCACATAACAGATTATTTTCTTGTATGTATATAATTATGCATGTACATATATATAATATGTATCAGTAAGGCAGCCAAAAGGAACTTCCCATTTCAACTGGTCCTGAGAATAAGCACCGGTCCTGATATTTCTAGGAGCATATACTATAAAGATGAACCAAGAGGCAAACACACAACACACATTTTATTATTCTGCTTAGATCTTCAGGTTTTTAGAATTTAAAAGCATTTAGGCAAAGCATACTTGGCCATTATCTGTGGGAGTTTCTACATCTCTACTGTTTCTCAAGCAGATGCAGTTTCCCTCTGCATCTGAAGGTATGGATTATGCTAGTTCTGTTATGAAGTACTGCAATTTATCATACAGTTTAGTAACATGCTTATAGTACATTGGGAATTAGCTCTTTGTTCTGGAGGCTTGTGACTGACTTGATAAGACAGGGAATGGATCTCACCCAATTGACTTCTTCAGTTGTTGCTCTCCTTTCTGCTCGCACTCTTCTAACTCAGAATTAGAAGTACATTTAATTCTTTTCTTTTCTCCACCAAATTCTTGTGCTACAAGTGGATTTGCTCAGCTGTATTTAGAAGCATCAGATGCTATGCCTATAACACTTTTGAAGCCTTTGTTTTGAAGCATTTCCTTTGGATAACCATCTGCTATAGACTAACACAAATTCTATTGCTGTTGTATGTTTTACCTTCTTTCCTTTTATTTGCTGTTTTCTTAAACCTTTAGCATGATTTATATAGAGGAGTCATTTCTAGAGACTGAAATCTCAGTTCTTATGCTTTAGTGTAATTTAGCATCTACAGGTGCAGGATCCATGAACTGTTTATAGCATGTAGACATGTCAGTCAGAATTTTAAGATAAAGAGTAGTTATGAGAGCAGTTAACATCATTAGTCTTTGGAAATATTCATCCTAATTTGAATGTCTGAGAACTAAATAAAACTTCTTGAGAAAGTGCCCTAACCCCAGTTACAGCCTACTAAATGGTCCTTAATTATGCTATCCCTTTTAAAAATCTTCTGTTTTAGAGAATGCCACACCCAAATATTGAAAAATCAAGAAACCTACCAAGAGAGGGGTGACACATGAAAAGAAAACCCAAAATTCCTGCAAATGGATAAAAATCACAAAAAATAAATGATAGTGCAATAAACAGAGCTATGACAAACAAGATAAAGTAAGTCACGCCAGAGTGCAATGTTATACTGTTCTGGTTTTAGCTGGGATAAAGTTAATTTTCTTCTTAGTAGCTGGTGCAGTGCTGTGTTTTGAATTCAGGATGAGAATAATGTTGATAACACACCGATTTCTTAGTTGTTGCTGAGCAGTGCTTACTTTAAGCCAAGGACTTTTCAGTGTCTTGTGTTCTGCCAGTGAGCGGGTACACAAGAAACTGTGAGGGAGCAAGGCCAGGACAGCTGACTCAAACTGTCCAAAGGGATATTCCATACTGTAGACTAATCTGGGGGGATTTGGTCAGGAGCCACCAATCACTGCTCAGGGATGGGCTGGGCATCATTCAGCAGATGATGTGATCACTTCTTTCTCTTGGGGTTTAGTCCTCTCTCATTTTCGTTACTATCATTATTGTTGTTGTTGCTATTATAATCATTATTATTTTTTGTATTCTTTCGATTATTAAACTGTTCTTACCTCAATCCATGAGTTTTACTGTTTTTTCCTGATTCTCCTCCCCAGTGGGGCAGGGCAGGGAAGTGAACAAACAGCTGTGTGGTACTTAGTTGCTGGCCAGGGTTAAACCATAACATGTACACAGATTCAAAAAAATGTCTGCATCCATCAGCATTTCCTGCTTATGACTCAAATCTCAAATGCCACTGCCTCACTTACATAAAGTTGTTTTCTTGGAGTATACTTGCATTACCTTGAAGCAGCCAGGCACTTTTCATTCCACTAACACCTAAGACAGATGTTAGGAAGATCAACAGGACTAACTTTTTTAAACTAACTGGTCACAGAGACGAATCACAACAAGAAATCTAACAGCCCTGACACAAGATTCAAAGGTTGTTTTTTTTTTTCCCCTGGAACTGTTCTGGTACTTAAAGATCTTTTAAAAGAAGAGAACTAGAACATTAAATTCTTGCTGTTATCAGAAGAGCAAACAGAAAGACAACAGTAATTACCCTGTAATTATTTTAATGTCACTCCTTAAGTAACAGAAAGGACTGCAGTGCTAGACAACCAAAGATGAAATAGCATTGGTTATGCTCTTATATAAAAGTAGGTCTCATTAAGTAAATCTTCTTTCTCTCTTTGACAGAAATACAGGTATAGGTTTCCAGGTTAGGACTACACAATATTCCAACTCAGACATCAGTACCATACAGAACATACAATAAATAGATTATTAACTAGCTGATGAACAAGTACTTCTTGAGCTGTATCAGCAAATGTGCTGTATTGTCATTACTAGAATTTATGCTAACACAAAGTATGCTCCTGCAATTCACCAGATTCCAATTCCACTCTTACATCACACAGTAACTGAAAAATTAGTGCTGTACAAGAAAAAATAAATTTAAAGAAGCCTATGAAAAAATACCCACAAAGCAAGTTACTTAGTATTCTACAAGTAGAATATGCTTTCTAATGTCAATACTAAGAAAAATAATAATTTCCTCTGTTACACTTCTTTTTTTTGTAAAAGAGAAACAAGACCCCAAAGTAGCATAGTTATCATAGCTTCCAACTCTGTACAACTAAAACAGACAGGTTTATTTTACAAACTGAGAAGAAAAGTAATGTTTAGTTCATCAAGCAGATGAAAGGCTCCTGATAGCCTTCAGTTCACGCACCACCTCTCACCTTCCTTTCCTTCATGTTCTCACCCACAATTACATTGTTTTCTCTGAGCTGGGAATCATCTGCCTTAGCAGATTCACAGCTGTGTACTACTTTTTCTCAAAGTGAGGCAGACTAGTTTCCTAGGTCTATTCCATCTAAGTGCAGTCTTATATCAAGAAGGACCCAATGTAATCCTTGATTACGGAATGGAGAAATGAGAAGAGACATGATTATATCTTTTTACACATGTTGCTGAGTTATACCTATGCCTCCTACTATTGCATTTAATAAAAGTACTCCTAACTGAGTGTAGATTGCCATAAAATAGTTTGGATAGAAACATCCTTCAGGTTGCAATACAAAGATACTGAGCTGGAAGAAGGATTACTTCTGACCCTATCCACTGTCCATGCCCCAAAGGTCAGTGAAGACATGCAGGTTCTTATTATATTGTATATTTGTTGGTATATCAAAACAACTATTCGTGTACATATTTTATATGCTTCTATGAAGACATTAAAGAAGTATTTAGAAACGAATGATTCATCAACAGACATTGATATGGACACCTATAAGCTCTGGTCAACTGTGTAAACTGCATGATAGTCCTTGTTGCAGTAGTGCAATGAGGAATCAAAGATGACTTCTAAATATTCTGTGAAAAAGAGTGTTCATCAAATCACACTCTTGTTGCATAAATTTAATGCCAGGCTAATAGTCTGTATTGTAGGAATCATTATGCAGCAGGTGAAGGAGCAGCCGTGCTTCTTAAGTGGAGACATCTATTTGGATTACATCTGTTTCTGTTTACACACACAGCTTTTTAATAGTCTACAGAGCAAAAAGTGCAATGAATTTATATGTCAAACAAACTTCTTACTTTATGATTGATTGACTACTGAGTAGCTATAAAGCAGGTGGATTATTAGCCAATTTTTTTAAATTTTGAATGTTGAATGCTCTCCTTTTTTAAAACTGGTGTAGCACATTTACTAATGAAAAAAAATGTCCAAGGAACAGAAATACAAGAATGATATTCAATGAAGCTTTACCCAGAAATGAATCATCATCTTTGTGAATGCTGTACCCTTATGTCTGTATAAATCCACATAAATACAGGTATTTGGAGCAACATACAAAATAAGTAGCCATATGCAGGTGTAATATCTCCACACCTTTCTTCCAGAGCCACTAACAGGTGATGTGAGACTAGGACTGCTTGCAACATAGTGCTCAGAACTAATCTGGAAGCACCATGTGTAACTGTTGAATTTAGGATAACCTGACAACCTTCTTAGAACCTCACTCCATTCAAAACAGTTACTGAAATAATGATTGTAAAGCAAAGAAGTATAATATAGATTTAGTTAGTTACATTTTTATGACTTTTTCAGTTATTTCCTGCTCACAACAGTCCCATTTGGAATAATCTGGGTGATGACCTACAACTCCTTCTCTAGGGTAGTCCTTCTTGTCATAAAAAAGGAAGATTTATCTAATTTTAGTCATCTAAAGGTTAGGCATCTCAGACTAAGCTGGCTTGAACTTTAATGAAGTACATATATCAGTCTATTACTAGCAGCTAATAATCAATATCCTCCTGGGAGGATTCCCTCATTTTAACCACCTATGTGTATATTAGCTGTGTTGTCTACACTAGACAAATTCTTTCCATAGTAATGAAAAGACCTAAGTGTCTTCAAAGAGAAACTCATCCTGCTTGTTTTTATGGTGGAAAGAATTACTCTCCAGATGTGCTCATCATATTTTAATTAGAGCTTGAAACAGATAAATGGCACAAAAAAGCTTTAGACATCTCTTAATCAGGCAGTTAGGATGCGTTTTCCAGTTTCTTTACTCATCCTGATGCAATGCAAAGTAGCAAAATATGAAAGCAGATGTGGGTTATGGTGCAAGCCTTTCTAGAATTCATTAGAAGGGCATTTACTTTGATTACAGGTGAGCTTTGAATGCAATTTACCTTTGAATATAGCTCTGTTCTGTTGTAAGAGCAAGTAAAATCAAAATATATTTATCCTCTTTAGCCCTTAAACTCCTACTTAGTCATTTTCACTGAAGATCTTCCAGCAAGCCTTACTAATCTCATTCCTTGACCTCCACAATAGAAGTTGTATTTCAGAGTTCAAGAATCTTGCTAATCAGCTACTGTCATTTTGTTTTCCACATCAAATCACCTTTAGCTAAAGCTGTATCCCAGTGTAGTCCTCAGACCTTAATTACTGGAAAGCTCTTAGCTGCAGCTCAATTCACTAATCTTTACATTGCACTTAAACCAGGTATGGTTTGGGTTTGTCCGTGGTTTTTTTGATTGCTTGGTTTGTCTGTGGTTCTTGGGCTGTTTGTTTAATATAAGAACTGCTTTTGGCTGGTGCTTCAAGTTGCTGGGTCAGTTGTCCTCATAACTTGTCCCAGTTTTAGGAAGTTCTTCAACAAGGTTTCTTTGTTTCTAAAATTCACAATTTTGGTTTTTGTCAGATCTTTTTTACCTCATGAATTTCCAGAATTTTACTTCTGCTATGTTCTGAGAAAAATAGATAAGCTGGGATTTAATTTGTTCATGTCTGGATCTGATCCTCAGTGATCATGTTTATGCTGAGACTTTAGGCCATATAGCCCCATGCAATTTTTAGATACGTGTGAAGACAGGTGATCCCTCTCATGGAATCAATTTTCCCCTAAATATTAAAGAACCATCCAAGAATAGCTCTTAAAAATTCAAGGCGTTCTGATTTTTTTTTATTTTTACTTAGCAACATCTCTATAAAATTATGATGAAGCTGCCAAGGCTATCTGGCTTTGCAGAAGTGCAGTCAGGGAAAATTTATGTTTGTTTGCTTTATTTGGCTAAAATTAACCGAATTGCAGGCATGCTGATAAATAGAAGTTAGTTCACTATCAGAAGGACTAGTTAGCATTTAAAAATCTTACTTGATGTCTAGTAAGAAAGGAAAACCTATATCTTTATGGAGTTGGAACATCTTGGATGCTTGGTAATTTGTATTTGAAAGCACCCAAGTTCAAAGTCAAGTTAGATTAGTAACTTAGCTATGCTGACTTTGTAATAGAAGATAATATAAATTCAGTTTAAATTACTGTAGCCAATAGTAGCTAATTTAATGTTTTGGAAATGCTTTGAAAATTAATATGATGGGTAGTTTAGGAAGTGTAAAATGTATGAAGAGGAAAGAAACATATTTGTTTTAAGAAATGTATTTCCCCATAATTTGTTTATTAGCATGAAGCTATGCTTTCTGCCAGGTCACATTAGAGGTAAACAAGCAACCAGCCTGGAACTTTGATTCTAGTAATTAAATAAATTTAAAATTGTTTCTTGATTTCTACCAGACAAAACCACTAACATCCTCTAATAACCCTAAAGTGAGTAGTCCAGACTGAATGCGGCAAAGAAACAAGTGTTGGCTGAGTCCTAGCTAGTCAACATCTGAACTGACAGCCAGAATTTTAGAGCTTTAAACATTGGTTTTGGAAAGAGGTGGATTAGCCCTCACATTTTGGAAAGGTAGGTCACAAGAAACGTCATAAGAAAAACAAATTTCTACTCTTTATTTTCTTATTTGACTTCCTTTCTCCTATACTAATAGCACATAAAGCCATCTAAACTGTGGAATGTGGGGACATGTCCCAATCTCTGGGTCCAGCTACAAACTCCAGCTGTATTACAGCTTCACACCATATAGAGAGCAAACCTCCTCTCCTGTTTATGAAAGCAAAGGGAACAGGAGGTGACTTATTTGTGTATCAACCATACAGCTAGTGCTCACAAATTCTGACATGCAGGCATTTTTTTTTAGAAACTATGAAAATATGCCTTGCAACATAATTTATCAGGCAATAACAAGAAACGAGGACACTCAATAAGAAACAATTATTAAGAACAGAGAAATGGATTAATAAAATGTTAAGAATATTAGCAAATTAAAGAGAGATCAGCCAGTCAGTCTGATAAAATTAACCAAAAAAATATAGTTGCAAACTGGATTATCTCAACTGCTTTGGGAAAAACTGTAAACAGTTAAGTTTAAAAAAATCTTTTGACATCCTAATTAAGGTATTCCTTTTAAGGTTGATGGTGATGACAAGAATGGAACTCTTAGGACTGCTGAACTTGAAACTGTGCTTCATCTGATTATTTGGTTAACTTATAGAGAAGAAATAGAGAAATTTCTTTTTTTTTTTTTCAACTCTGCTTTCTGCACTGCAGATTGCAGCTCATTCTGTGAGAGTCAGCAGTATTTTAACCAGCCAGCATGCTGAAACATTCTAGAGTCCAAATTTTTCCAAACTAATTTTGGGCAAATAACTAAATATCCAGTGTTGGGAATGTAATTGCCTTTGACTCTTAACAGTCAGTGGGTGACTCAGATGCTAGGTGGGCTAGTTTGCCATCTGGAAGTGCTATGGAGAGTACACGAGTCTTCTGTCTCTTCTCCCATGTCTTTAAATGGAAGTTATGATGGCATAAATTGCAAGTCTGGTAATAGATAAGGAAAATCCACAGACTTTTTCTGGTGTCACCCAAGCTACAGGACCTTCTAAAAATAAGATAATGTTTTCCAGGTTTCAACACTAGAAAGATAAAATCTTAGTCTGGTAAGAGTGGCCTTACAATTAGTATCACAACAAAAATAATCTTTCTGTAGTATTTCCCATGAAAGGAGTCTTCTTCCCATCTTTCCAATCAGAGTTTGAGTTGATGAGGAAATCTGCATGATTAATCTCTTTTCCAAAACAGGTGATATACATGGGGAATTCTTGCTGAAGCACACAATAATTGTTGCAACTGTATCCAGCTTCTCACAGTTTATATAAAATGTCCTTTGTGGGGAAACCCTTCATGTAGTCCCATGCAAGTTTAACACAGAGTTTCTGAGACTGCCTGGAACTGTCTGAAACTGGTGTCGTGGTTTAACCCCAGCCAGCAGCCAAGAACCACGCAACCTCTCACTCACTCCCCCACCAACGGGAAGGGGGAGCGAATCAAAAGGGTAAAAGCTACAAAAACTCATGGGTTGAGACAGTTTAATAGAGAAAGCAAAAGCTGCACACACAAGCATAGCAAAACAAGGAATTAATTCACTGCTTCCCAAAGACAGGAGGTGTTTAGCCATCTCCAGGAGAGCAGGGCCCATCACGCGTAACGGTTCCTTGGGAAGACAAACACCATCACTCCAGATGTCCCCCCTTCCTCCTTCTTCCTCCCACCTTATATACTGAGCATGATGTCATATGGTATGGAATATCCCTTTGGTCAGTTTGGGTCACCTGTCCCAGCTGTGTCTCCTCCCAATCTCCCATGCATCCCCAACTTCCTTGCCAGTGTGGCAGTACGGAAAGCAGCAAAGGCCTTGACTCTGTGTAAGCTCTGCTCAGCAACAGCAAAAACATCTCTGCATTATCAACTCTGTGTTCTGCACAAAACCCAAACATAGCCCCATACTAGCCTCTATGAAGAAAGTTAACTCTACTTCAGCTCAAACCAGCACAACTGGTCACCTCAGCAATGCTCCATGGTGGGATTTAGTAGTCCAAAAGGAATCTACTCAAGAACTTTATTCCACTTAGTGAGCTTAAAAGGTCAATGTGATAATTTCACCACAGCACCAATTATGCAACAGTTGTCCAGGAATGCAAAGAAGAGAGGGAACCACAGACTTCTCACTCCATATCTCCACAAAACCCAAAGTTGAGTTTGGTAACATGGACACACGTCCTATGCCTGCTTTGCCTGCTGAGTCAGGATGCTCAGTGCAAGCCATGCATCGTGCAACTGCTGCAAGCCTTTCCTGGCTTGGCAATCATCTGCATTGCTCTTTAACCCAGACAAGCAGCATGGAGCTCAGCTCAGGAATAAAGTTCAAACCATTCCACTGGACTTT
>NW_008687592.1:26086-58678 GCF_000695815.1 Acanthisitta chloris | reverse complement strand
TGCTGAAAGACTTGAAAAGTATGTAACTAACCTCCTCACAAAAGAGGGTTTTTTTACTTACTTCTTTGTTACTTCTTCAACTGACCTTGATGGATTCAGGAAAGTAATATAGAGGGAAGTCTGCAACAAAGCCTTAGAAAACCTTTGAAATGCTGTTCTGTCCACAGCTACATAGAGGTTTCCAAATTAATTTGTCTTACAGAAAGTTGCTTCAGAGATAGGGAACAGCACATATTACCCCAGAAGTTAATGGGGAAGGGCACCTGATCTATTTGTGAATCAGAGGCTGTTCCTGTGGGAGAATACTTGCTGAAGGAGTGTTTAACCAGTAAGTGAGAACAGAATTGGTAAAATATTTTTACTGAAGATGCAAACTCTCATCCAAAATAATCTCTCTCTTTCTTGAAATGACCAAATGCAACTAGGACATTAATGACCAGATTAATAGGTGGCATTAGGACTGCTACTGGAAGCATACGAACTCTTGAACATACAATTGCACATGCAGTTAGAGATAGCTGTCAGACTACAAGAGCATTTCAAACAGGAGGGAAAGGAATGCTTTGTGCTCTATGTGTAATATTAAGAGCGAAGTGAGTATAGGAAACTACTAAAACTACTATTGTTGGCAATGGACTTGTTCTGTGTGCCCCACTTGGAAGGCAGAATTAATGCCAGATAGCTGGAAGCCAGCTGGGAGCAAATTGCTGTTTCTTCTTTAAAACGTAAATGAGAAGCAATAGGGTGGTTGATGTCAATGTCTGTGAAAGTAATCACATTTCGAGTTCAGTCTTGGTGGTTCTAGTTCAGACTCAGCTCTGTTCAAAAGCTGATCCTAAGCTTAGGTTTTTAATGTAGAGGGTATGTGTTGATTATGGGTTGAAGCCTGGCAGGTGACTTTTCTTTCTGTGGCCAGGAGTCAAATGCTGACTCTGATTTGGTCTGAACTCCAAACATTAAATAACTTTCCAAGGACTTTCATAAGTTGATACTTTATAATCAAGTTGTTTTTAAAAGTCCGTCTATCATAAAAAGGACATTAAAACTGTCCTACATGTATAGGCTAAGAAGAATTCTTTACCCTTGCTCATTGAGAGATAAACTTATTTAGGACAAATTTTTCAGGGTGGTAGGTTCTTTGGAGTTTGTTCCTTTCCTGTTTCCCTTTGGGATTCATTAAATCACTGCTGCCAAGTGTATCCTCCTCATGTCTGGATTCCTGGTTAATACCTCCAAGAAAGACAAATAAACAACCATTGTCACGTGTGGGTTTTTTTTGAAGAACAGGTCATATTTTAAAAATGTCTCTACAGCTTTGTTCCCTGAGAGAACTGTCAGGTAGATTTCGTGTTCTATTATGCCTATTACATTTTTCCTGTGAAAGTGACATCCCTTAGCCATAGAAAAATCTCAGCTTTTGCTCTTAAAAGATGACTGGAAGAGATTGTTATGCTGAAGACTGCATTAGATTTAAAAGTAGTGAAAATGATGGAATAAATTTCATGGGATAGTTCAGTGTAGTTCATATTGACTCATTATTCCATTGCTTTTCAGCATAAATGCAGTTCTATTTTTATGTTACTTTGAGAGTAAATCATATGCAAACTAGAATATTTTAAAGGCAGAGTTAACCTAGGTGAATATAGGTTCAAGTATAATTTTAGCTTGCTATGTTTGTACACACATCTGTCAGTTGGTTTTCCTGTTACAGACTTAGCAGAAGTATTTGTCTTGGAAAGGAGAGATAAATTCCACCACCATCTGGGAAAAAAGCTATGAGGAAGCACCTTCTCCATTAAAAAAATAATAATTAAGAAACAGGAGGTCAGCTGATCCCAAAAACCACATCAAGACCTCTCATTCAAATCAAAAAGAAAGGCAAGAGAAAATTGTGCCTGTGAAGGAACTGCAGAATGCAGTGACATCCAGGCCTCTGGGGACTGTAAATTCCTTCAAACCGTTAAAAAATCAAAGTATTTCAGAAAAGCAGGATGATTAGTTCTCAGTGAGATTAAACTGTTCTATATGCTACTGTAAAATGGCTAAGCATCCGAAAGCAAGAAAGGTTGAAAACCACACCTCTAGTATATGAGCTTGTCATTGTGGGAACATTTTGACTGATCCTGTCTTTGGTGCAGCTGTTTTCAGTTACAAGGTCATCCTTTGCCTGTGAAGCACTTTTATGAACCAGAAGGCTCTGAGTTGTTCTGGGTAGCACTGTTGGTTTTAAAATAGAACAAAATTTAAAAAAAATCCATACAAAACCCTTGAGAGTTATAGTAAAATCTAAGAAATTATTAACATCAACTCTTAAGCAAGTATTTTTGAATATAAAGTTTTGGAAACTTTGAGAAAACATAAGCACTAACTTACATGTGTTCTTGTACATCTGTGGTGAAACAAAAGAGGGCTACAGAACAATCTTGAGCATAGCACTTAAATGCTAGCTCAGTTGCTGTATCAGTGTTGTATTACCTCCATCTCAGATATACCTGTTCATCAAGGGGCCAGCACTAGGCAGTGCATATTCGAGGTGATTAGTGCCATTTGCCCTTGGCTTCGTGGCCCTTTATGTAGGTTAACAGTATGGGCCAAGTTATTGTTTAAACGTATTTATTTAAATGCTATTAACAGCAGTGTTAAATGCTCTTCTGTTAGTGACCAGGCCAAATGCATCATATCTATTTCATGGCTTCATTTATGGTTTCCATTATCTTATCATCTTGTCTGCTTGCAGCAAAATGTATTTAGCAGACTGAAAGCTTATAGAGAAGCAGAGTGCCTGAAAAAGCTTTTACTTGAAAGTAAGCACCAACAGTCTCTTCCGTAGAGAACTCAGCTGGGCTCACACTTTTCTTTCATAGAATAACCTAATGGTTAGCACAGTTGCCAAGGAAATGAGAGACACATATCCTGTTACCTCCTCTAGCTGAAAGAGCTGTAAACCTAAACTTCTTGGGAGAATATATTAAAAGACTGAATATGGGGATAGTCTTCAAAATTATAGAGAAAAAGCTTCCTTTTTTCCTAAGAGCCATATGAAAATAGCAGAAGGATATTTAATTTTGAAGCCTAAGGTGTAAGGCACTCATTGGTCTGGCAGAATACCAGGGACCAAGTCATAGGATAATTTCTGTACTTTTTTAATGAGTGTTTCACTGGTGCTGCATGTCTCTCAATAGAAATGCTATTTTGTGGATTTTTTTTCAAAATTTTCTCTAGAATATATTAAACCTACCGAAACAGTTCAGCTAACTAAAAGTTTATTCTATGAGTTTTGCACGTATTTCTTAAGCATCAAAATCCCATGGTGTATCATTTCCCTTGCTGTGATAGTCTCTAGATTTCTTCCTCTTTGTCTTGTGTCTTGGGTGGAAAATGAGAACTTTGGTGGACCTCAGTCCCTATGGGAAGTCAACCCATATTCTCAGAGTTCAAAAAGCTCTGGGTTTCCTGCACATAAAATGCACTATTACAGTGAAGAATTACATGTCATGCAGTGTCATAACCTTTTCAACCTTTGTCTCTTCATTTTGAGGCTGTAGACTGTGTCCAGAGCACAGCAACTTGGTCCAGAATAGCCAAGAGACTGGGTGAAAAATATCTATCCTATACGACCTGTAAATAGTTGTCAAGAAAATTGTTATCTGATAACTAGAAAAGATGACACTGATGGTGCTGCAATATTCATGGTTAACAGGAACATGCTTTCAGAGTGTTTTCATAACCCATGTAATTATGAACAACGGGAGTGGAGTGTTTGTGGCAAACATTACTTAATTACAGTCCACATTTATTTACACACATTATATGCCCTAGATTTTACTGAGTTATAATTAAGCAGAACCTCTACAGATTGTAGTGAGTATTTTTAATAAATTTCATGAAGGAATGCTGCTTTTGAGAAGATTTTTTCCTTTCCACAGTTCCAAGGGCACAAAATGCAAACTTGTTCTTAGGTAAAATGGCAGATCTTGGCCCTTTTGGTACTGGAGGGTAGTAGCAGAATTAAGAAAATGGCTCTTTTTGCTAAAATACAGCCATTTGCTAAAATAGAGCCAAATTTGCTAAAATTTTCTTCCCAGTCAGTACAAGAGAAGACAAAAATTCCAAAAGAGTAGGTTCTTCAGTGAATTCATTGTCTGGGGGATATTTTTCCTCTATCCATGTTAAAGAAAAAATGGAATATATGAAGAGAGCAAGAAAAAGGTATCACTGTTAGTATTTAGATATTTCAATATTGCACAAGATTTCAGTGAATTTTAGTACCCTGGAAAGTTTCAACAATGTGCTGTTCTCTTGTTAATATCATGAGGAATAGGGAGAGTCATAGCATTGGGTGCTATATTTCCTAGGGGACCCATTTGGAATTATTTTTTGTCCATAAAAAAACACCGCATATATTTCTTTTCCTCACAGAAACTGTTAAGCTTAGAGCAAGCATTGCTATGGTGATAATGTATTGACTTTTTCTCACAGAGCAAAGAAATGGAATCCCTCCTATGTCTAAAAAAGATGCATTTTTTTACTGCTTACCTGTGACTGATGCCTTCAGTCCCTGCCAGGAAAGGCTTCCAGAAATAATAATAGTTATATTTTTGTTTTCAATCCAGCAGAAGTTACATTACAAGCAAGGAAAACAGTATTACTAACAATTCTAAATATTAAGGTCAGGAATATCTGTGAATAATGAAGCAGTAGAAAATATTACTTGGTTTTTCAGGTCCTACTATGACTCATTGTTTAGACATTTAAAAGAAAGGAGAATAAATCAGTTTATTATAAAGATAGTTCATTTAGAGCTCAGGAGAATACAACTTTTAAAAAGACTAATGTAGGAGGGCAGAGACATCCATTGTGTAAATGGGAACTCAGCTGCTCTCCACTCTCCTCACCAGGCATGTTTCTATGTCGTATCAAAGCAACAAAAATCCCTGTGGTACTGAGAGGACTAAGGTACGTGTGTATGCCACAAATATGTTCTTAGCAGCTCTGTGGCAATAGTTTGTGGGGTTTTTAGTTATTTCTCAGCTTTGTCAAAGATAGACACTTTAGCACTCTACAGGAGGGGGGATGTACAAATTGTCAGCTAGTGGCTCTAGAGAGGAGTGTTCCTGCTCCTGAATCTTCCCACTGTAAACCTACATCTAAAAAATTATTTCTTATGAAGAACATCCCCCCAAAAAAAGGCAAAAAAATTAAAAGGCAATGTTTTTTGAAAGCTTAACTATTTTAATATTTTTAATTACCTCAGAAACTAGTCTACCTGTAGTTTAGAGATTTCAGTCTTATGCTATGGATAAGTGAAAGGATTTGCCAATTTGTTGTTGAATAGTGAGAGGAATGAAGTGCTCCCTGTTCTGTTAATTTCTAGTAAAATGATACTCGAGGTCTTTCTGATGTTATCAAAGACAGATCCGATACTGTATAATTTGAAAGACTGTTTAGAATTAAAGTTTGACATTTTTCAAAGCATTCCAACTATGTAGACCATTAAAAAAATTCTAGATGGGCTTTTATATGATTATGGAGGATATAGACACAAGATGTTCCAAATATGCTGACAATCCTTCAGATGGCAGCCCTTTATCAATTTTATCTCCCATGCAAATGGGAGAATAGATAAAAAGTGGTGATCTCATATCAATCTATTTCAATATAATGCAAAATATGATTCAGAATATTTCTTATATGACTTCTTAGAAACTATATGAGAGTAGAAGGTTGGAGGAATAAACCACTATATAGTTTCCTTCTACATCTTAAATAAAGAAATTTTCTAAGACTCATTATACTGAATATGAAAATCTGCTTGAATTTCATTTTTGTTATCTACCAGTAGTCCATTTAGAAATTAATTATTTAAGCATGAAAGTATTAATATCTGAAATTAGCATGAACTCATTACAATACAACATAGATCATACTTTCAAATAACTTTCAAAACACTGGCATTTTTTCATAAATACTCATGAAACAATTTCTAAACACAGTCAAAACCTAATTCCCCAAATTTAACATTCAGAGCAGGGAAGAATTTAATGGAAAAATTACTTGGCAGTAGACATAATTAGGGAAGGATCAGTAATATTTGAAAGTATAACAGAAATCGACCCTTTTTTATTTATCAGTATAAGTTTGATTTTAGTGTATGCATATGCATTGTCAAACCTAGAGAAGACTCAGGAAACTGCAAGCCTATTAGTCTTCCTTCAGTCTCTGGGAAAATAATGGAATTAGTCCTCCTAGAAACTATAAAACAGGTGACTAGGAAAAATCAGCAGAGATCTATCAAAGGTGAATCATGCTGGATTAAGCTTCTACAGCAGCATAAAATCTTCTGTTGGCATGGGGAGAGCACTGGATGTTGTTTACCTGGACTTCAGCAAAGCATTAGACAGTTTCCCACAGCCTACTCATAGACAAAGTTGTAAGACACATTGAATATGTGATGTGTGAGATGCACAGGAAACTGGCTAAGAGGCTGCACTCGGTGTGTTGATCAATGCTTTTTACTCAGGCTGACGGTCTGTTACAAGTAGAGTCCCCTAGAGATTGATACTGGGCCCCATACTATTCAACATCTTCATAAATAATCTGGATGGTGGGATTGAAAACACCCTCATGAAGTTTGCTGATCATGCCCAACTGGACAGTTAGGTGGGCTTGTCAGAAGGGAATGCCCTTGGACAGAGACATGGACAAGAAAGAAGAGTGGGCCAGGATCTCTATGAAGTTTAAAAAGGCAAGTGCAAGGTCCTGCACTTGGGATGACATAAGCAAAAAGCCCAGTACAGGCTAGAATCTGTGAGGCTGGGAGTGGCCTTTCTGCAAGGGACCTGGCATGTCCTGGTGGACAACATGGGTCAAGCTGTAGCAACAGAGGCAAATCAGATCCTAGACTGTATCCATGGGGACATTACTAACAGAGGTAAAGGTGGCATCACCCACTCAACATGTATTAGTCCACACCAGGAGTACTGTGTCCGGGTTTGGTCCCCACCATTCAAGAAAGATGTGGACAGACTAGAGAGAGTCCAAAATAAGGCCATGAAGATGATCAAAGGGCTGGAGAACCTGCCCTGTGAGGTTCAAAGGAGTTAGGTCTTCTTAGCCTGGAGAAGAGAAGGCCCAGGGGGGACCTCATCATAGTATGCCAGTGCCTAAAGTGTCACTACAAAGAGGACAGAGACTCTATATTCACAAGGATACACGTGGAGAAGACAAGGTACAAGCTGCACTGAGAGAAGTTTCATCTTTACATAAAGAAATGTTTACAGTGAGCCTGGTCAGTCACTGTGAGAATCTCCACAGGGATGTGGTAGAGTCCTTATCACTGGAGGATTTGTCAAGATGCAGTGGGACAGGGTGCTGGATAATCTCATCTAGGCTCCCTTTCCCCTGAAAGACTGGGCCAGATAATCTTCCTGAAGATTATGAGAGCCTGTTTGTTCAATTGTCTTGTACAAAGACCATGTCAAATTATATCTGAATATATTGTCATTGATAGTATGTTTCTGTGAGAAATTGAAGTGCTGTTTTAATTAGATGGTCAGATGAATAT
Organism: Acanthisitta chloris; assembly: GCF_000695815.1. Taxonomy (NCBI): domain Eukaryota; kingdom Metazoa; phylum Chordata; class Aves; order Passeriformes; family Acanthisittidae; genus Acanthisitta; species Acanthisitta chloris. The sequence goes on along the minus strand of NW_008687592.1, from coordinate 51,114 downwards.
CTGAAGTTGTCACCCGCTGAATGAAGATTGTTTCTCTTTTGTGTGAAGCATTTAAAATTTATATTCAATATATGGAGAGACTTTGGAGTTCAGAGTAACTGTTTAGCCTTAGACACAAAACTAATTAAAACAGCACTAAAATACTTTTGCAACCTAATTTGGGGAATAAATAGAATATTTTCACATTTTATGGTAGGGCAGACATATATAATGAGTCTGATATAACAAGCAAATTATTTTTATTAGCTCATCTGTAGTAATGCTGTGTCACAAAATTGTTGGTCAAAGACAAAGAATCTTATAATTCTGATCATGATGGATGCTATAAATCATGAAATCTCACTGAACTCAGTATCTTAGAAACCTGAATCTCTCCTGAGAGAAAGGCACTGCCTGGTAATATGAGCTCTTTATTATGAATCTGAAATATCTTTGTTTTCCTTTGCCAGACTTCAGTGCAGTCTCCAATTAGCCAGTGTGGGAGCTATAATGAATCAAAAATGGAGTGTTTGTCAACAATGCAGTGATGCCTTTCATTTTAGAGTGCAGTGGTATGTAGTAGTAGGAACACCGTATCCTGTGTTGGTAACTGTTTTTTTAGCACAACTGGAAAGGGTTCAGGGGAGATCAAAAGAATGATAAGAGGGTTAGAAAAGTTTAACTATGAGGGAAAGTTAAAAAGATTCCTGATACTACTGTGAGGCCACTCTTTGTTGTCTTTGAATGTTCATGGTGATTGAAGAAGGTCCCGGATAGCTGGGAAAAAGCAGGTGTTTCCATTTGAAAAAGGGCAGGAAGAATGATAGGGTGAACAGCATGTCAGTTGATATCCCTTCAGTCTCTAAGAAGTTTATGGAGGAAGACCTCATGGAAACCATTTTTGAGCATGTGAAGGACAAGAATATGTTTGGGAACAGGCAGCACGTATTTACCAAGGCCAAAATATCCTTGACTGATTGCCTCCTATGTTGCTGCTGACCCTTTGTATGGGGTGGAGAGATGGGTATACATCATTTGCCTTGAATCACGCAAGGCCTTTGATATAGTTTTCCATAACAAATGTGTAGCCTAGTGGAGGAGATAGAGACTGGATGGACTACAAGCTGGATGAAAAACTGTCTGAAACTCCAGGCTCAATGGGTAAGTTGTCAATAAATTGAAGTCTAACTGGAAGTGATATTCCTCAGTATTGTGATTTAAACCCAGCTGGCAACTCAGCCCCACGCAGCAACTCACTTACTCCCTCTGTGTGGGATGCTAGAGACAGTCAGAAGGGTAAAAGTGAGAAAAATCATGGGTTGAGATAAAAATAGTTAAATAGGCAAAGCACAAACTGTGCATGCAAGCAAAGCAAGGAATTCATTCACCACCTCCTATGGGCAGCCAGGTGTTCAGCCATCTCCAGGAGAATAGGGCTCCATCATGCATAATGATGACTTGGGAAGACAAACACAATCACTCTAATTGTTCCTGCTCTTCCTTCTCCTTCCTCCAACTTCATATGCTGAGCATGATGCTGTACAGTAGGGGGTACCCCTTTGGACAGTTAGGGTCAGCTGTCCCAACTGTGTCCCCTTCCAGCTTCTTGTGCACCCCCAGTCTACTCACTAGTGGGGTGGTGTGAGAAGCAGAAAAGATCTTGGTGCTGTGTAAGCTCTGCTCAGCAATAACTGAAACATTCCTGTTATCAGCGCTGTTTCCAGCACAAATCCAAAACACAAGGCCATACCAGCTACAATGAAGAAAATTACCCCAGCCAAAACTACCACATTCAGTGGCCAGTATTAGAACTGATTCTACTTAATGCTTTCATCAATGACCCAGATGATTAAACCTGCAATAGTGCAAGTCTATGAATTACACCAAAATGGCAAGGATGGGAAGGGCAGCAAGAGAGGAAGGCAACACTGCCCAATACACTGAGTGAAAGGTTTGACATTTGGAGCAACCTTGACACCCTTTAGAAATGGACTGTGAGGAACCTCTTGGAGTTTAACAAAGGCAAATGCAAAGTCCTGCATCTGAGACAGAACAAATGCATTCAGCAATACAGGCTGCTGAGATAGCAGCTGTGAAGTAAAGCACCTTGGGGTGTTCGTGGGCAAAAAACTGAATGTGAATCACCAGATAAGAGGGTAACCAGCAGGTCAAAGCAGGTCAAAGAAAGTGTTTATTCCCCTTTACCTGGCACTGTGAAGTCCACATCTGGTATGTTGTGTCCAGCTTTGCATGTCCCAGTACTAAAGTTAGTCCAACAAAATGTCATTAAGAGGACCGAATGACTGGAGCATATAATGTATGAGGCTGAGTGAACTGGATTTACTTGATCTGGAGAAGGGAAAGTTAAAAGGGGATAAAATTTCTGTCTTCGGTGACCTAAAATGTCCTTATAGAGCCAGACTTCTGTGGGAGGTGAACAGAAAAAAGACAAGAAATATTGGCTACAGGTTGCAATAAAGAAAATTATAATTGAAAATAAGGAACAAAATTTCAGGGTGAACATTGTTAAGCACTTGAACAGACTGCGAAGAGATGTAATGAAATTTACATCCTTGGAAGTTTCCCTAAACAACCTGATATAACTTTGAAGTTCACTCTGCAGTCAGCACTTCTAGAAGGACAATTGGGCACTATGTTTTTGGTTTAAAAAGTAAAATCTGATCTAGGAGCACAAGAGAGACCTTAGAGGTTCTTGCCAGAATTCACTTCCATTAATCTTTTAAGGCTAACCCTGCAAAAAATAAATTGTGTTTTGCAGCATCTAGGAGTTGGGTTCTTTGATAAATATTGAAATTTATGCCTGTGAGTAAGGCATAAGGAATAAAGCTTGGTCTGGAGCTCTGGAGTATTCAGTCAGCTCAGAAAGGGAGTCACAAAAACTAGTGTGTGGATGCACACTGTGAAGTGTAAAAGCAACATAAATGTATACATGACAGATGTATCAGGTTTTACGTTCAGGGAATTTATCCAGCTTTGTCTGAACTTGTGATATGGTCAGTTTCTGCTCACAGTAGGGACCTATTCCAGGAGCTGTGTGCCCATGTAAATATTACTGAGCACAGGTAGAAACTAGACATTGAGATGTTCTCTCTTGCTTTTTCTTTTTTTTAATCAGCTCCTCAATTGTTAGTATACTCAGCAAGGTTAGAGAAGATGTTATGAGAATTAATGCCAAGTCAGCATTTCTCAAGTGCTTTGAAGATAAAAGGCAATATAAAGCATTAATTATCAGTACTAATTAGCATCACACCAAACATGAGTCAGTGACTGGTTTTTCAAGTCTTTAAAGGGTTGTCAGCAATCTTGTAGAAAGCCTGAAAACCTTTTTCTCACAGACAGAAAGTGAGAGCTGGAAAACATTGATGTAAAGCCAGTGAACAGCTCTGGGTTTATCTGACTCCAATCAGAGTAAATTCAGTGTCAAGTGAATCAGTGGTTGGCCTTTAATTTGGGTGCATTCTTCAAGTCATGTAGGTAATCATTAAACAAATGTAATGGGGTCAGACTCATAACTTGTACAATTCCATGAAATCAAATATTCTCTTTTCCAGGATGTATACCTAGTGAGTCTGCTCAGTAAGCATGACGGTCTCCCTGGCTTCTATACTCCACCTCTGTTACTAGAGACATGCACACATGCTGAGGATATTTTTCAGATGGTAATGTTGAACCTGTTCTCGTGCAACTCCAGTTGCATGGGTATGGCTGTCACTTTTTCATCCTCATATTTTAATGCAGCTAAGGTACGATAAAATTTATCTTAATTTTGGGGCTGCTGTCTGTGTGTGAACTAAGAGTCTTGGATCTAATTATATTATATCTAAAGCTAGATATGATCAGTAGTTATCCAGAGCTGGAGATATATTCAAATGATGAAGTGTGGGTGTCCACCCCAGGATGAGATCAATAGCTTCCTAGAGTCTACTGACAGGACCAATTATCTCTGCTAAAGTACTAGAAGCCCTCAAACTTCTCTTACATGTAGACCATGTACATTATAGAAACTTAGACTTGGGCAGGTTGAATACCACCTGTGTCTGTCAGGCAAGTTTATGCTAAATGTCCCTATTGGCCTCATCAATTACAACTGAACTGAGCAAGCCTAACACACATAAGAAGAATGAATCCCTTCTCAAAATGTGATAGAAGGGTCTTAATGAGACAGAAAGCTGTTAGTTCTGCCTCTCCTTACTGTTTTGGCAGACTGTGCCATGTGATGTTATCCTTCCATACACTAGAGTACACATTCACAGAATCACAGAATATTCAGAGCTGGAAGGGACTCACAAGGATCATTGAGTCCAATTCTTGGCCCTGCACAGGACATCCCTGCAAATCACACCATGTGCCTGAGAGCAGTGTCAGACATTGGAGCATTTGGGAAGAAATAGGTGGGTTGAATACCATCCTTTCCCTGAGGGATTCAAATCTTTGTCTCTAGAGAGTCAGCCTAAACAGTGGATGGTTTGTTTTGAGAGCAGATGCTTTCCATCTCATTTCCCAAAGAGGTGCCAGGTATTGCAGCAAGAACTTCAAAGTTTATTGCACCATAAAAAGGTAATTGAGTTTCTTCCTGGGCAAACCATATGACCATTAGTCTGTCTTACAAGAAATGTTCCATTTCGTGAGGAACCTGATCCCATCTTTTATCACTGGGCAGGTATTTTTATCAATTAGCTATTCCCTAATGTAACATTTGATAGCCTGCCACTACCACAGACCTAGTTAAAAGACAGGAATTGCCACACCTGCATTTTGTGTCTGTGCTTAGCTTTCACTGTCTCGGAGTCCATGCCTGTCATGGACAAAGGCAGAGGAGAGCTTAATTGCGAGTCACAGTCAGGCTTGGGCCAAATCACTTGGCTGTTTAAGACTGTTGCTCTTCTAGACATGCATTTAAATTCAAAACAGGTGGGGAATGTGCAGAGTTTAAACAGTTATGCAGAAACTGGGGGAAAGATTATGAGAATCTCACATTTGGATTTATATGTACAAGTATATCTGTAAGTGCTTTTTAGGCCTCTGCCCAAGATGTTATCGTAACTACTAAAAATAATTCATGACATCTGTCTCCAGGCACAGTTTTAAATTACAGCTGTTTCTCATTCATAAACTTTCACGTGTACGTGGGTGCTCAGGGTAAATACATGCTTCAAACCTTCATTGATTTCTGGGATGACCAGATATGACAGTAACTGAAGACAGAGCTGCTAACTTCTGCAAGATCCCAATATTTAATGTACTTTCTATAATCCCTCAGAGTGTGAAAAGACCAGCCTTAGCCTATTAATTATCAGCATTAACACATAAGACATAAATTAAATATATAAAACTAAAGATATAAATCAAAACATGAATTTCCTTAGACAAGTGGTTTTCTGGAAAAGTAAACCTTTTGGCACTGGTCCTGATGGAGATAATGGAAAAACAGGATTACTGTAATATGTGAAGTTCACAAAACAGCTTACAATGTTAAGACTCTATGGACTTTGAAAGGAAATGCTGTTACAGGCGAAGGCTGTAGGCAATAAACATCTTAGCTGTTTAAAGTTAGAGGTCTGAGATGCTTTTAAGCATCTGTGCCTATGAGTGGTGTACAAGAAAGTTGGGCTAGTGACCTGAATGTCATGTGCTCTGAAAGGAAGGAACTTGAAGCATCAGAATAGGAACCAGTGTGTCTGACTTCATGGAACATGCTTCTACGAAGTAGAAGGCATTTAGAAATTACAGTTCAGAAATGTACGTGAATTCCACTCCTCTCTGAAGTTCTGATGCCTTGCACAGGCTGCATAGAAATGTCTTCTTATGCTGCAAGTGTACAGGCTTGAATTCCAAGTAAAAGCCAGTGTTTACATCACAGTGTCCCGTGCAGAGTCAGGAGTCAGACTCAATGATTCTTTTGTGGCCCAACTCAGGATGTTCTATATCTCATGTTTTTCTAACAATCAAGTAAAAGTCACGTTCTATTTAAAAAGAGGTGTAGGCTGAATTATTTTTCTCTGTTATCTTTTAAACTATGATATGGGATGATATCCAAGGCCAGCTGAAACAGGAAAATTTCAGCCAGATGGATTTATCTTCATAGGTTAATTAGTGTCTTTTTATATATGATAAAATATATATATTGGTTTTGGAATGGCCACCAAAATGAAAACCAAGTGCCACAGTACTGGTTTTGTCAGTTGCATGGTTTCTATAACCCATGCACAACCATTCATGTTCTTGCTTACAAGATGTTGGGGGGATTATTAGGTTTTTTGGGTGTGCTTGGTTGATTGGTTTGTTGTTTTTTGTTGCATTTTATGATACTGTTTAATTGTAGTTTTGAGCATACATGTCATATCCAAGAGGCTGATCAAAGAAGGACGAGTGCAGAAGACATTTAATTTATGCAACTTCTGATGGTCCAAGTGTTAATCCAGATTCCTGAGAGGCTTTTCTGGGAACTGTCTGGATCTGCAGTCATACTCCAATTTGGGATGCTGTTGGAACTTGAACAAGAGTAAAATATCTGTTGAGAAAACTGAAAGGTAAATGAACTACTTGAAAATATAAAACATAAAGTGTTGTGAGGAAGAGATGGGTGGCAGGATCCTCCCATTGTCAGTGAGGCTGCAAAAGCTCATCACCAAGTATAACATTAAAGGGGAAAATAATGATGTTAAAGGACTGTTCATTAGTCATTTGTTTTGAAATAGAAAGTGCTGTGTGCTATGGATGGCTGCAATCATCAGAAATGATCTCTTAGTTTATAAGGAAGAGATAACAAGGACAGACCTTATAGCAAAAAAATCTTCTTTAGGTCATATGGAAATGAACTGCTAAAGTATCAGTCAAAGACAATCTATGTTATAAGCTAAAATGCAAGTTAGTTGAGATATGAAAGCTAAGATGAAGAATGGGCAACTCATTTATCTTAATTAAAGATAGGTGAGATTTGAAAGGGGGTTGAGTCTTTGAAAGGCCTTATAGTACATATAAAGTACATATATACATATACTGTTATAAAGAGAAAATGATTATATTACTTTTTGGTACATTACACTGATATTTCTTCAGCTTTCTAAGTACAGAATAAACCTCTTCACCAAGAAATGCATAAAAGATGTTATATTGAAAATACATGTTTATATAATTATAGATCTATGTTCCGAAATATCTAGCACCAGAAAGGAAGGTGAGTCATTCAGATGCTAGTATTATCTCATCTGAGCAAAAGTTTTAGGCATGTATGTCTTAAAGAATCATCATCATATTTCACGATCTTAGCTGGTACTGCTGTCTCAAGTTTCATGTTCACTGACTCACTGATTCAAACCAAGAGCTCTTATTTCTGAAGAGTGACCTTCTGTCAGGATTGTGAGGAGGATGGTGGCAAAAAGTGTTTCTTTTAAAGCTGCACTGTTTACTTGGCAGAAAATAATTCAGGATTTATTATGCTGCTGAGAAATAAATAAAAGAGTGATTTTGAACTTGGCAGACTGGTTAGAACCTTGGAGAGCTGAGACTGAATTTCTTATGGGTGCTAAATGGGTATGGGCTAGTTCTAGGTGTGCATGCACATCTAACAGTCTTCTGAGCTGGGAGATTGTGCTGCTTTAGGGAAAGCATTATATTATTCCCCTTTTCAAACTGAAGATAGAGGTATGGAGAGACAGCCTACTGTGAACTGAATTAAAGCAGTTCAGAAAATTGGCACTGAGCCCTGTTAGCAGTATATTCTCCTAAGATTTCTTAAAGTGAACTAAGGCAGGCTGGTGCAACCAATCAAGAAACTATAATTCAAGTGTGTTTTCATATAGCCTTAAACTAACAGCTGAAGGTGGTAACTTCTTAAACCATTAGATTTATTTCTGTAGGATTGCATATGGCAGTCAGCAAACTTTTATTGCATTATTATCAAAGAATTATTCATAGCAAATGCTTAATATCAAAGAGTACTACTGAAGAGTTATTCAAACATCTCTCCTAATCCAGATATGGGAAAGTAATCTTTTTCTCTGATTGTACAGCTCATGTATTGGGCGAATTAAGTATTTTCATTTGGAAACTTATTCATCAGTTTTCAATCAATATGATTGATACATCCATTACAGCTAGCTTGGCTGCCTTGAAAACACTGTGTAACAAGATCAATATAGCTTCCTAAATAAAAGTATTACCAAGTTCTGTGTAAGTTCTTCATAGGTCACAAATATATAAATAATATGCCAGGCAAAGCAAGATGAAATATAGGAAACTGGAATTCCATATGATAAGAAACTTCACCTTCATTAAATCATATATTTAAAGGTCAATATTAAGCTCAGTGATACTAAAGTTTGTGTTCCGAACATTATCAAATCAGAACATTTTATACAAACAGCATTGGTATTTCAGATTTAAAAAAAAACAAGAACAGGGAAAAAGATTTTCTCTCAAAATTCCTTCATCTATCAGAACTGATTAAAGCTGCTGCTTAGGATTCCTGCATTTTAATTAAACCAAATGTAAAACTTAAAAATGCATTGGTTATAAATAAAAAAGCTTACAAATTTTAGTATCAACTCATTTAATAGACTGGGTTACATCCCGTCTTCTCCTCCCTGCACTTCTATTCACTTTCTTTTCCTTCCTTGCTTTGTGATTTTTTTCTCTCCATCACTGTTTTTGACGTCTCATTTTTCCATTTCCCAAAAAAAAATCAAGGACTGGCTTTGATCAGCTGGGAAAAAGAGGTACAGTCTTGAGGTAGAAGTTTTTGAATAAATCATGTGCTATAAGTAGCTACAGTCATAACAGAACAGGGAAGTGAGATCCCATTTGGGATGTTGAGTACATTCATGTGCATCAGATAAAATGAAGAGAATAAATGTGATTAAGAGTGGGATGGAACATTCAGGTGGGTAACATTTTTCAAATTAGGTAGGAAATAATGCTTTTGCAAAGGAGAAGGGAGAAGACAATGTGCAGGAATCACAGAATAATAGTGGAGGGAGAGCAGAATTGTTCATTTACCCTTGATAGTCTTACAAGTCATAGACTGTAAGGATGCTGCCAGGAGTGATCTTAATGAGGTAAGTGGCTATGTAGCTCTTGGAGCAAAAGTGAAAGCTCAGCTGGAGTTCCCTTCACTGCCCACAGCTATTGATAACAGTTCAGATAGGCATAGATAAATTTAATAAAAACATATAGCTGCAGACTTCTAAGCAGAGTGAATTTGTCTTCATTGCTCACAGGTGACGTTCTAAGGGGGACAACTGAACAGATGTTGGGTTTGTTTCCTCCACTGGGGTTTTCATTCAGGTGATACATAAGATGAAGGAACATTCACAAAACTGTGGAGGAAAAGAATTTTAGACTAGATTAACAAACGATGGCAGCATAAGTCTACAGGTCAGCATTAAAGGCCCAGAACTGAAAAGAGGAAAGTTACTATGCCATAATGGTGATAAAAAGAATAAAACTGTACTGTAAACATGTTAGGTATATAATCAAATACAGTAGATTAGATTTAGATGAGTAATGCATATGATGGTCTTAATGGCCATAGAACACAAGTGAAATACTTTTACTTGCATTATAGAAAATTAGTTCACAGGAATAGAATAATGATACAGGAAAGTACAATTTGATTTTGAATGGAAAAGAAAGAAGATATTGCCTTTCATACAAAAAAATACATATGCAAAGGCATTCAAGCCCTCCAGATAGTGATAGATAGACATGCTGGACTTGCTTGGTGTTGTGGTTTAACCCCAGCTGTCAGCTAAGTCCCACACAATCACTCACTCATTCCAACCTGGTTGGATGCTGGAGAGCATCAGAAGAGTAAAAGTAGGAAAATTGATGGGTTGAGATAAAGACAATTTAATAGGCAAAGCAAAAACCATACGTGCAAGGAAAGCAAACCAAGGAATTAATTCTCCACTTCACATGGGGAGGCAGGTATTCAGCTGCCTCCAGGACAGGGAACATCCATCGTGACCAGGGAAGACAAATGCCATCACCCTGAACATTCCCCCCTTCATCCTTCTTCCCCCAGCTCTGTATGCTGACCATGATGCCATATGGTATGAGATATCCCTTTGGTCAGTCAGGGTCAGCTGTTATGACTGTGTCCACTTCCAAATTCTTGTGCACCTCCAGCTCACTAGCAGGCAGAGCAGTGTGAGAGATAGAAAGGCCTTCATGCTGTGTAAGTACTGCTCAGCTATAACTAAAACAGCCCTGTGTTATCAACACTGTTTCCAGCACAAACTCAAAATATAGCCCCATGCTACCTTCTCAGAATAAAATTAATTCTATCCCTGCCAAAACCAACACACTCAGGGTCCAATGACAAGAGGCTGTTTACTGTTGTTGTCAAGGTGTCCTGAAGAAAATAAATAAATATTGGATATTGTGACTTTTAACTACCAGTTGAAAACGGGAGTTTGTGTCACTGGAAAACCTCTAGCTCTTCAGTCATCAGCTTATAAAGAGATTGAACAGATGGACTAAGGTAAGGTCATGCATAGTAAGACTCAATTGGACTTGGCTGTGGCCAATTGGGAAGACCTTACTGAGAAAGTGAAAGTAAATGGATAAGAGTTAATATGAAATAATGAGATTTAAAGTTCTCTACTCTTAAGACGGAGGACACAATATGAATTGATTTCAGGAAAGCAGACTTCAATAGCTTCAGAGAACTGATAGTTGAGAAACCCTGGAAACAGATGTAAAGGAATGAAGACCACAAAGTCTGATAGATGCTTAAAAGTCATATTCAGGTCACAAATATAATAGTCAGTGCAAAGAAAGCCTAGGAAGTACACTAAAAAGTGAGTTTAACTGAAATATGAGCTATTCAGCAACCTCAAAGACTAGAAGGAATTTCTTAGAAATTATTAAGGGTGGATATAAAAGAATAGCATGAACTTTTAGAGACAAAATCACAAAAGTATAAAATGAGACACAATTGTTAGGAGGCAACAAATATTCTGTAAGCATACTGGCATTTAGAAGAGTCAAGAAAGATCTCTCTACAAAAGGAAAGGATATCCAGTAGTGGTATATCCTGAGAACTCTGGAGAGTTTAATGTCTTTTTATGTTTGGTTTAGTTTTGGTTGGGTTTTTTTTTCATTCTTCACTAAAATGCCTATTTGGTTAACACAATTAACACATATGGAAATAGAGGCAACAATCATTGTAGTATAAGAAAAAAAAAAAGAGGGGAGACATTCATGAGTCATTTTCAAATCTGCTCAGTCAAGTAAAATTCCCAAAAGGAAATTCAGCAAATTGAATGAGACCATCTCAAAGCCATTAGCATTTGTATCTGAGAGCTCATGCAGAATGGATGAAATTCCAAAAGACTGTAAGAGGGCAAAAATAGCATTAATCCTTGAAAAACAGGGGGAAGGAAGTAAATCAGAAAACTATATACAATTTTGCATAACTTATATTCCTGTAAAAGCACCATAACAAATAATCTCATTGAAAGCAAGATGCAAAATAACAGCCCTTATCCATTTGTCCATTACAGATCACGTCAAACTAAATTATTTTTCTTTATGACAGAGTAACAGGAGCAGATATGATTTACTTTGACCAATGAAATGCTTCAGGCACCATTTCACATGACAGTTTCACAAAGAAGCTAGGGATCAAGATGATCCCACTGTAAGGCTGCACAACTGGGTGCAAAACTAAAGCTCAGGAGAATGGTTTCAGTGGCTTACTGTCAAACCATAGGGCTATACCAAGAAGGGTTGCACAAAGTCCAATCCTAGACTGGACACTACTTAATACTACCCCTAATATCTTGTATCAAGGGCAGAGGTGGTGTTTTCTGCATTTGCAAGCAATATAAATCTGGCTACAAGCACTAAGGATGGCAGGATTTGAATTCAAAGTGATACTGACTGACAGGAGTCAGTCAGACTGAAATTATATAATTTTAATTACATAATGAAGAGTGAAAGGTTTTACACATTGGCAGAAAAAAAACAAGGGCAGAAATATAAGATGGAGAAGGCTGGCTTGGCCTTAGTTTTTCTATGAAGTTGATTACAAACCAAATGTGACTTAAAACTGTATTTTAACTGTTCATTAATTTTTAAGGCTATCATGTTAGATGGATAACATCCATGGCTGGAGAAAGGTATCTTCCTATGCACAGGCTTTTATTTAGATCTCTTCTCTTCTCTTCTCTTCTCTTCTCTCATTTAGTAGTGGATGTGGCATCTCTGTTTGGTACCATGAGCTTCAGCTATCTTTTCTCCAAAACTATGAAGTGAAATCTTTTAGTGTTGGATGGCTCTTCTTCAGCGTCCAAGAAAGGTAGCATGTGTCAGAAATTCAACACCCTATTTATTTCCAGTTGATGGCTATTGTGTTTGCTTGGACCTCAGGCTGCTTAACTAACGACACTGCTGTGAGTATTACTACTTTCTGTCTTCAGGAGCCACTACATTTATCTTCTGGGGCCACTCTATTGTCAAAGATGTAGTGGAAAGAATTAGGCTTAGTTGATCATTTCTTGGGACCTAGGAAAGGATTAGACAGTTGCTTGAGGTCAGCTCCAGGACCCACCCCATAAAAAGTTCCAGACCACTGCCCCTAAAAATGTGTTTGTATACAAAAAAAAATAAATATCTATATCTAAGTACTTATGTAATTTATATGTTAGTAAATTTTCTAGAGATATGTGTATTTACATTTTCATATATTTCATATATTTGGCACATGCAGTGTTTAAAAGTGAGGAATTGGATTCAAGTGATTGAAATCGAGAGAGAGAGTTACTTAGCAACACTAAGCAAATTAATGAAATTTAAGAAGATTATCTGGAAAAATGCCTAGGGTTTGAGATCTATTGCACTGTAGAGATAGTGGTCATTCTTAAATTAGACTAGACAGAGTATTAATAAAAGCATTTTAGCAAAGTGTTAGATGCATCAGTGTTAGGTCCATAACACACAGAGATGTAAGGCAAGACTCTTGAGTGAGAGGGTATGAGGGACCTATGAAGTTATCCAGCTGTCATTAAAGGAATGAAAGTGGTTTTCCTCTATAATGAGCTTTTGCAAGAGAAGACTGAGTGCCTATGATCTCAGACTAGCAGACTTAAGATTAAGCTAGATTTTTATCTGTTTCTGGAATTAAAAGCCTGGTCTTATGAATGCTGTCATGTGTTGAAATATGAGGCTTCTGCTATCATAAGCATTTTTACTCGTTTAGTTGAAGTTCTAGTGAGATTTCTTCCTGGAAAAATTAGATTACTCCACTGTGAGTCACACAAGAGCCTAAGGAATATAAAATATTTAGTATGAGTATGATTAGCTCTGCATACAATGACACAAATATGAAGGTGAACTGGACACAAATTATTTAAATTGTTTTAAGGCAAGTATGAAATATTAACATTTTTAAATTAGAACATATAACAAATAAGAATATTATTTACATATTTTTGATTGTAAATGCTCATATAATGCTCAGTAAAATTGTACTTTGCTTTAGCTTTTATTGAGGCCTTTAGATAATAAAGATCTATAAAGATTGGCCTATCCAAATAATGAACTAACTCTTGATTTCATATTCATAGGTAATCCAAATGGAACAATACTGAATTGTGATTGCATAAACTATATGCATTTGTAACTATGATTGAATGGCATGCATGAAATCTCTTTCTCCCATTGATTTTCTTTGTAAACACATCTTAGCTAAATTGCCAATGAACATTTTTAAATGAACAAGACCTTTGCTTAAATAATGACAGCATGAGTGGGATCTTATGCAAAACATGGTAATGTCTCAATTCTTCCATTTTTTATGGCTTCTACATAGAGGTACTAATATCTCTTCTGTGTTGTTTTACAGTTGCCTATGAAGTAGAAACAAGAAAATTGACAAATTGTCTATAGGCTACTTTCATTAGTAAAGTCTTTGAAGCAAAAGCTTATCTTAGACAGATCAGTGACTTTTCTGATTTTTAGAATATGACATACACAGAAAATCTCCATTGACTGGGGTTTTTTTGTGTTTGTTTTGTTCTTTCTTTATCAACTTTCTGCCACTGTATTTTGTGAAAGCTCTGAAGAGAAAATAAGCTTGGTTTCCTTACAAGGAAAATATTCTAAATATAACTACTGCCAGGGGCAATTGAGACAGTGTGTTTTGCCATTACTTGCCCAGTTTGTAATAGGAATTGAGTGAAATTTAGGCTCAAGAGATGGTCCAAGAGGTCTTTAAATCATGTTACCTAGAACTTACATTATGTCTCTGGTTTTAAGTTCCCTATTTAATTGAGATACTAGACTTTGAGGTGGCTAAACTCTGCCTAAGTCCTTTAGAGAGACCTAATCATCCAAGCATTTAAGTCAGGCTTAACCCATGCAAATTGTACTGAAGTGTGCACAAATGTGACACAGATGCACAGATCTCCTTTCATGAGAACACCTTCACCACTATCAGAGTATCTTAGTTTGTCTGGGGAGCGATGCCTTCATTCTTCTTGCAACCAGGACACATTGCAGTCCAAAACGTGAAACACAGGTATAGAAGATGAGAACTCAGTCATCTGGTGACTGGAGTTTTCAATTGAGGGAATGTGGAGGCATCTGTGCAGTTTTTTTAATCAAAGAGGAGTCTGAAGGAAAATGTATTGATTGTTAAGTTCTCATGAAAAAGGTGAGTTTCCTACCTAATTAGCTGCCTGCTTTGTAAGCAGAGTCAGATACTGTAGGTGCTTAGTGGCTACAGCTATGTAACCTGCAGTGAAAGACATCTTTTTTATGTGTCTTTATATGAGTGCCTTTTCATTCCCATTCCAGGCTAGTTTCTTGTTCAGCATGTAGGTTACCCTCCAGAGACACCTTAACCTTCCCACTAACAACATAGCACTCATTGCACCTCTGGAACCCTGAGTAATTCCAGTAGATCAAGATGCTTAATTATTGGACAATGTCATGCCAAAGCATCTATGGTCTCAGGTACACAAGGGAAGAAAACACAGCTCTTCTATATCATAAGCAAAGGCTCCATCTGAAAAGCTAATAAGGTCACACACTGTTAGTATAAAGACCTGGAGTGTGAATCCCATGTAGGTGTATGGGATTTCATGCACAAAAGAGCAGGGTTTGAAATACACAGCTTTATTTAGGATAGCTACTCACTGCTCTAAATTCAGGCAGCTTTTCATGTGCTCTGCATGGAGCTCTGGGCTCTGTTCTACTTAAAGGTGACTTGCTGCACCAAAGCCCTTTCCTTGAATCCAGCCCTAATCCCCTTTTCCTGATATAATATAGTAATCATTTATTAGGAGATAATTAAAATACAGCATCAGCAAGGCCACTCCACTTCGTGAAACTATTTCTGGCTGCCTTTTAAAAGCCAACAAGAACTTACATTGGTGGTTATCAATTGCTCAGATGTTTCTATTTTAAAACATCTCAGATGAGTTAAAAAAAGGGAAAAGGAATCTTAAAGTATTTCATAGAATTTACAAGTGAAAGTCGTTTTACCTCTTTAGAATCAGACAACAGGCTTAAATGAGACTGAGCATTAGGAAAACTATAAAGAAAAAGGTCCATAAAGTTAAATACATTAAATTTTTCAAGTATATTACTATTTGTAGTAATACTATTACTATTACTAATGCAGTATGTGTGCACTATGGTTGTGAGGCATGAAAAAAACACATGAATAAGTTAAAGCTATTACCTAGCACTATGGATATCTTGTAAATTAAGCAGCAAAAATGAAGATATCTATTATCTCTATAAATTTTAATCTTGTAGTTGGGTGTCATAAATTCTGTCTAGTCCTGGCACCTCTCTCAATGCAGACTGTTCCTACTCCTTTGATTGAAAGAAGTGGTTGATTGTGTTATCCATATGAGCAGCAGGCTGAATAACAGAGATTAAAGGGCACATGATTGTGTTCTTGCCAAAGACAACAAAAGAATAATGGCATGTTGCCACCTTCTATCATTATAAGCCTGTCTTTGATTCTCCCCTCTACAGTTTCAAAAGAGAAATTTTAGCTTTAGTTAATACAAAGTAACTTCTTGTGGACTCATTCAGTTATACCAAATAATAAAGGCTAATGTATTCCAGAAGTTGCATTACTTTCTTTCCTTCAAATTAATGATATTTTCTTATGGTTATTCATCAGTTTAAATGGAACATTCTGTTGATAAGAGATTGAGCTGCTCTTACTGGAATGTAGTGCAAAGGAGGCATGATTTGCTCTTGTAATCTGATCAAAGCACGTGGAAATTTTTTAAATCCTGTGGAGACTACAGCAGGTAAAAGACTGTAAGACTTTATGTATAAAATATGTTGATACTTGCAATTATTCTGCCTCTGTCCAGGCTGAATTCCTTTGAATTCACTCATGCAGTGCTTAGCGAATAATTTCCACAATTTACAAGATGGGATACAGCAGATTAGGGTATTCTTGGCATGAAATGATTTACACATTCCTGGTGTGATATGTGCTTTGTAAAGTTGTTGGGAGAAAGGTGCCATGTTGCTATCAGATTAACATCTTCTGATGATCTGCGTATCACACTGTGAAATGAGTTGTTATTTCTGTTTGCTGTAAATAAAGGTTTATGTGTTTAGTTGAACATTTTTTGCTGCATAACAAAAGAACATTTTTTCTAATTGTTTTATTTTATTAAGATATTCTTGATTCATATAGATTTGGGTGATATTTATCAAAACTCTCTTTAGCAAGTAAATTTTAGATGAATCCACTCTTTTTTTGTTGTTGTTCATTTATAGGCATCTTAATTTGCATATGTGTATCAGTCAAGGTTAGCCAAGCTACTGCCAAATTTTCTGGCTTGTTATTCATGATTGTCTATGATGTTGGCAACTCAAATCATAAGATGTCATTTTTGTTTCCTAATTAAACATCTCAGAAGTAACAAGTAGTTGCTGCCCACAAATTAGCACGCTCACACATGCTTTACTGCACTTGTGATTAGAGGACATGTCATACATATAAATATCCATTCTAGTAAGAAATCCTTCTTGAAAAGCATCATGAACGTTGAACCATGAGATGAAGTCTTGACTGAGCAAAACATCTGTTGATAAGTGCTTTCTAGGTGCTTGAAAAATATTTGAATGTACCAAGCATCCACTGTGAGATCTAATTTGCAAGAAACATTGTAAAATGTAAATAAGGCTGCACTGTAATAAGGAGCACGCAAAGAGACTGTTCTTCAGTAGCTGATTAGAGTGAATGGACTAGATAGACCTACCTTTGGGAATCTGAGCAAAGTAAAAATTTTGGTTAAATATTTGTTTTTCTGTATAATGTTTTGCATGAGTTACTGTTTGCCTGTGAAAGCCTCAAATTATAAAATGACTGTCTATCCAGCTGGATGTAAGCTCTTTCTCTGCTCATCTGACTAGTATTGTGTTAATCCTGCTAAATAATGCCCTTTCACCTTTTAGTTATGTAACTCCTAGCTATAAGGAGATGTTAGAGAAAACTAGAATCCAGCAATGTTAAGACAAATTATGTCCTATAACATCTTGTAGTTGACAAGACAAAAGACTACAGCTACTCAGTATCACTTCTCAGCATATGTCTGCTTTTTTTTTTTTCCTGCTGGGCTAGGAACATCAGCAGCTAAGTAATAACATCAATAATTCTCTTGGAATAATCACTGCATCAGCAGATAGAAGCACAAGGTGTGGAAGGCATCTTAGGTACCCAGCTGGAGTAAGAAAGTGTTGAAGTGCTGAGGTAGGAGGTTGGTGGAGTCTCAGGAAGTTCAAACCTGCACCTCCTCTCTTAGGGTAAGAGTGAGCAGACCTGTATCCCATCATGGGCATCTAACCCCTGTCACTGGGTCAGAATTACCTTGCTGGTTAGTGGCTTGCATTAGGAGCCCTTGAATTAGGAGTTTCATGCCAACACCAAAGTTTAGGAACAGAGCATGATTCAGAGCATATCTTTACAGCTTCAGAAGACACCATTTCCATAGCTACTGCCTCTGATTAATTAGATAGCAGAACTTCATTAAAGACTTAGCAGCAGGGTATCTTGTACCTTCCTCTAGGAAACAGATTAATAATGCAAAAAAATGCAGAAATTACATATATAAGATGGTACATATTTATATTTTATATTTCAAATCTCTGAAAATCTGATGCCAAGTTTCAGTAGAGAAGCTGAATCATGTTATTGAAATAGGACTTGCTTCATGTAGCCCTTCTGGGTCGAATAAAAAAAAAGAAAGGAAACAAACAGTAACACATTCATGAATGTTATTTCCATTCATTTTTGTTTAGTGAGAATTTTGTATAAAGTGCAGCTAAAAGCTGATCTTCTTTAATGGAAATCGTTGTCTTGGTCCCTACAGAGGAGAAAAAGAGGAAGAAGGATCTTTTAAAATGACAACTGATTTCTGCAATCTGTTAATGATTCCCTTGGAGATTTTTAAAAGTATCCTGGAGAGAAATGAATCAAAATTGCAGCGTCAATAGTTTTCTCTGGGAAGGCTCTATTGCTGCAAAATTCCTTGCTCCAGTCAGAGTGGGAAATATAATTTGCAAGCTCTATTACTCCTTGCTACCTGGGACCATATAATGT
This sequence comes from Acanthisitta chloris, assembly GCF_000695815.1. NCBI lineage: Eukaryota > Metazoa > Chordata > Aves > Passeriformes > Acanthisittidae > Acanthisitta > Acanthisitta chloris. Next base: position 32,531 of record NW_008687592.1, on the reverse strand, counting down.
GGACCACATTAGCTGAGAGACCCTGCCCACATCCCTATGTACTGAGCTCATTTGTCAGCAATTACTTCATTGCCAATCCATTCAAGTTTAGAGCATAAGTAAATAAGCAGATGTGATATCTGTGCTTTATTCAAGCTTGCAACTAGAGGCATCTAAGCATCTAAGATAGAGCTGAGAGAACAAGCGTGAGGGCAACAAAATGTTTTATTCTAATACAATGGAAAAGCAAGATTCTTTTGGACAGCCAGATTTCTTACAAGGCATTTGTAAGAAGTTTCAAAGACCCCTGCTAAATTCTAATTAATAAAAACTGTAAGAACGCAAGGAATGAGATCTTTGGTTTTTAAAAAAAAATTTTTAAATAAGGTCATATCTTTGTTGAATCCATTCTGGGATATTTAACTTCTTTAAGGTCAACATAGGAAGACATTTTTGTTTGCTGGATAAGCAAAAGAACTTCTGTCTAAGAAGATACTTCTTTGCAAGCAGGTTGCTCTTCAAAGCTGTCTGTTCCTACATCAGCAGGCTTCCTGCTCACAGACAAAAAATTACAGCAGTAAGCAAGAGTGAGAGTCTCCAGTTTTTCAGATCCTCAAGTGAGAGGAAGCTCAATTATCCATCCCTGCATTGCTGGAGGGGGCAGGAAATTACAGGTGTGAGAGAAGCAGAGGCTGACCACAGTGCAACTGCTGTAGAGAAAGGAGAATAGTTATAGTTCTGCTGCCTTCCCTCTCCTTGACCTTCATTGCCACAGTGTTTGCAAGGCTTGACTTCATGACCACATCTATGCTGCCAAATGCAGCCAACTCTGGTTGAAAGTGTCTGAAATAAAGGGAAGGCTGTGATGGGGCCCAACAGCACCATGGACTGAAATGGAGGTAGGCATAGTGATTCTTAAATGTTAGTAGAGGGGAAGGACAGGGTTCAAAACCTACAGGGATAGCTTGGGGGATGGTCAGGGCAAAGGGGGTCAAACTTGATGCTGCCTCCCTACACTGCATAATATTTTTGAACATGGTATTATAATGCCTAGAATAGCACCCAGGTGTGCTCATAGAAATATCTATTCATCTTCTTGGTTGTCCTTAGCATTTCTGTAACTGTAAGTGGAAGTCAGCAAAACTATAAGATAGCACATTCCAACTATAGTATAGCACATTCCACTAGTGTATTCCACTAAGTTTACTTTAACTTTTTAGACTCATAACAAATAACTTTAGAACCATGGTACAAACTGAAAAAAAAAGCTGGAATGAATTTCAGAAGTCAATGGGTATTCATATTTTCTAAGTTTAATAAATAGGTAATTGCCACATCTTGTTCTTATCCATCTCCATGAAAGGTATTGCAGTCTAAAAACTCATCTGCCCATCATTCAGGGATATGAAATGTCACCTTAATCTCATCTAGTGTGTCAGAATTTGCCCTGTGGGTTTGTTACAAAGTTTTTCACCATTAATGATGAAACAATTGTATGGTAGATTTTTTTATGGGAAGTTTCTGACATGATGTTTATGCAAAAATATCACCTTGAATTATGAAGTGTGTAGGTAAGGTACACATAAATAATTTCCATTTTATTTTAGCATCTTTTTCAAAACTTTCTGTCAAGGCTCTGCATTCTTTTCTACAGCTAAAGGTCAAGATATTTGAGTGCTCAATTTGAAATATTTTTATGTTGAGATTGACAAAAGCAGTTTTAAAGCTCAGCTGAAATGTTCTGTATCTCTCTAAAAATGTGTTTGGGCTGAGAGATGATGTGGATCCACATGGCTGAAGTAGACATTCTTACAAAGGTTGTCTTATGTGCATTCGTACTTGGTGCTGTAACTGGTCCATGTAGCTTGACCTGTCTTTCCTGTTTTCAGTGGACCTTGATGAAACCCACGTAGTGATTCCTTCTCATTTTTAGCTAGCAACTTGAATTGAAAACTTATGTAAAATATAATAACTGTTTTCCTTTTTTTAATTCAATGCAGACAGTAGGCAGGACATGTAGAGAACTTCTTTGTGATTGTAACTGGAAGAGAAGGACATTCACAGGATTAACCTATAGAACAACTAACCACCTATCCATCATTTTCTTCTAAAGTGTAAGTCATATTATTAAACAGTTGTTCATGGTTTAAGTTCCAAGCTCTAACTCAACAGATTACTGCACTTTTAAGAAGTTATCAGTAAATTTAAAATACATTTTAAATATGCAAGTTCTAAGTTGCCTTGGGATTTTAATATTCATATTAAGACTCAAAATGGAAATGATTTCAAATACTTAATTTAGACCTATGAATATTTTAAAAGACTAATTTAGTGTGTAGGATGCAACACAGTGCCTAAAGACTGTTTGCAAATCAGTGAAGTTAAATGAGATGGTCTCTGTATTTTCATTTGAAGTTACTTTAAAATATAGGTAATTTCTAGGGAGTACCACATGAAGCTTTTTAGCTTATGTTTTGTTAATTATAGCACTTATATTTTAAAGTAACGCAAATTACTTAGCCTTTATTATTTTCATAACAGAGTAAACTGATGAATCATAGAACGTCTACATTAAGTACTGTCATGCTGTTTCAAGCAAAAATGAGCAAAAAAAGCACAATACTCACATAAAATATTATAAATAATCATCCTTACAAAATTTTTTTAAATGCTTATTGACATTAACAGGTTAGGAAAAGACACAGGAATTGGGGAATTTATTTAAGAATTTTCTATGAAAGTCTCAATCATTCTCCCAGGTTGCTACTCATGCTGTCAACATAAATTCCTGTTTACCTGTCACAAAAATTGTTAATATTACAGTCCAAAGACTTTTTTTCAGAAAAGTGCTATATAATTACTATGATTGATAGACTTATTTCATGTCATAAGAAGCAGAAATCTGAGGCGACAGTTCTGAATTGCAAGTATTACAGAAATCATGACAAATTACAATTATAATAAATAATAATACAGGTATTTGACTTTTTTCCCCCACAGCTGGTAAATGCTGTCAATCACGGTGATACCCATGCATGGTGTACACAAAGAAGGAAATAATAATCAGCTGTGTAACATCTGCTCTCCCAGCTTCTGAACACAGAAATAGCTGTATAGTATTTCTAGAAACTTGCCCATGCATGGGACAGCACTGTGCAAAATACAGCTCTGGTACTGCCTGGCTTTCCTCCCTTGGGCCAGCAAATGCTCTCCCAGAAAACACATGGGCATAAAATGCACCAGTGCATGGTTATACTGGTGAAAACTACTATCCCTCACATGAACAAGGAGGATATCCTCACCTAACTTGCCCTACCTACTACCATCTCTGAGTTGCATGTGACACTTCTTTTTTTGGCCATAAAACAAACCTGACCATTTTCCATGCTGCTTGTTTTGTTCTGAGTTGAAAAGGTCTGAAACCATGGGAGTACTGCATGCTGGGAGTGTGAATTCAAGCTGACCTCTAGCAAGCATTTCAAAATGAAGCAGCCTTCCAAAGGTCTTGTGTCAGACCTACCAACCCAGCATGGACACAGCATATGTCATAAAGCATCTAAAATGGCACTAGATGCTGATTGTTTGAGAAACTTCTCAGTCTGTCTATTCAGGAGCCACTCTGGCAGTCACTCTAGAACCACCTGAGTTGGTCCCAAAGCACCTTTCAATCCACACCCCCCCCACATACAGTCAGACCAGGTTTCCTTACCAGCTGGACCCCAGGTTTTCCACAGCAGACTATCAGATGTCCAGATCCTTCAAATAGTTTAATCATAGTGCAATAACTAAATAACAAAATAACAGCTTGAGCTGGTGCCTCTGAGGAGGGACCCCAAAGTAGGGAACCCCTGGACTTTTATCCCCTCACAGTCTAAGGGCAGAAAAGTCTGAGGGTCTTTGGCTCCTGCAGTGTCTTCGAGCATCCATCACCTGGCTGCACCACAGGTCCCTGTGCCTTTTGTTATGCAGGGAGTCAGCAGCTCATGGCCTTTAGCCCCAAAGAGCTCAGCCTGCAGTTCACATTGAAGCTGCTCACCTGCACTAGAAGTATTCCTCAACAGAGATGATTGGGGTTTCAATATCAAATCCCCTTTTTCTGAGGGAAAGCATGTCTTCAAACCTGTGTTCTAAACACTGGCATACTGCATCTGCATATTCTTGCAGCAATTAAAAGAAAAAAGAGACAAGAAATATCTAGTAAACTTTGTCTTCTGAAATAACAAATATATAGTCACTTGTTTAATTTGCTTTGAGATATAAGAAAGAGAAAACTAGTAGCTATAGCACAAATTTTAGTTTTAGAAAATCATTCTGATTACTATCCTGTTTCCAAATTCTAACTCTACAGTCTGTTTGGTGACCAAAAGTCAGTCATGTAGTAGTCATGTAGTAATTAATGACTACAGTCATGTAGTATGTTAAAAGATGTAATGGAGCCTTTCAAAGCAAAAAAACATTTCAAAAATTAGCACTTTAAATCTTGATAGTCTCATATCAAACTCTGATTTCCTCTGCCTTTGTATTTTCTACTCTAATGTGAGAAACCATGGAGTGTAACCGAATTAATTGAATGAGTATTGAATATTTTCTTGATATGAACTGGGCAACTATACACAAGCACAAATGTGTTATTTATATTCTGTTACTCTAATTTAGGTAAATGCTAGGGCAGCATAATTACAAATAAGCCATACACAGAATAAATTTTAGGTTATGAGCAGATTTGGTTTTGCCTTTTTCTTCTATTCATTTGTATCAAATTTTGTTGTATCTCATCACATTCAGGATTCCCTGTTCTGAAATGACTACAATTGAAATCTTGTTAGTTGTTTTGATGATAAATATGTATCACATCCCTCCACCATAAAGCAATTTCAAGAAAAATCTTCCAATTTTTTTAAAATGCAGGTGTACGCTTGTATATATCTAAATGCCTACACATACTTTTCCTTACTCCCTATACTTTTCTCAAATCAGCTGATTAGAAATGATTTCCATTTCAGATGCACTACATCTAGCAGAACTTATTACCTTACTTAGGGGTCCTAAAAAATGGGGACTCTTGGACTTTGAATATCCACTAATACAAGACTTTGTAGACTTCTGATGTCTCTCTCTTACCTGTCTCCAAAAGTCTACTTCCTTTCTTTGTCACATTTGCCACTTGCAGCATTCAAATTTTTCAGCTGAAGTGTTTCTTTCTTTAAAGGTTGAAAAAATTTTTGCACCAGCCTGAAAGATTATGACATGCTGTAACTGAATGCCTGTGCACGTCATCTGTGTTTGTCTCTTGAAATATACCATGTGTACTGGTGGAATTTAAGCTTAAGCACCACAATTTCACCCAGAGGTGAGAACTGCTCTTTCTGAGCATCTTGACTTCTTCCCTCTATCAAAGACTGAGTTAGAACCAGAAACTAGGCATTACTCTCAGCATCTGTGTCCTTTGAGGAACTCAAATCCCAAAGGAGCTTTCAGAGAAGTTCCAACAGACATCACGAATCAGGCTTCTTCGGAAAACTTAGTTGAAAATGTCTGTTCTTCTTACTGAAGAGAGATAGAAGAAAAGTCATTCCTTTTGCAATAACCCAGAAGGGCTGCCATTCATCCAGTCTGTGTGGCTCTGATTCAATGGTGTGTTTGAAAGAGGTAAAATCTATGAGTTTCAGGGCAGTGTCTTAATAGCAGGCTCTATCATGCCTCATGTCAATCCTGAAAGCAGTTCAAAGCTTAGGCGAGCAAGAAAATAGTAGAGAAAGTAACACTGCAACACAGAAATGTCCAGGATAATCACTGAAGATGCAAAATCTGACTAATGTGCTCTAGGGCTGACATGATTTTACTTTTAGCAGTCAGGTAAGTATGAGTCTTCTGGAGTAGTGACAATGATGTCACTAAAAGAGACATCGCTTTAAAAAGCCATTTGCAGTCATGCAAAGTTCATTGAAAAATAAAGCCTGTGAATCTGTATTTTCAAGAATGTTATGCAGCTCAAAAGGCCTTGCACTCTAGTAGTGGGATTTTAAATGTCTTTTAGTTAAGTCATTTGCCTGGTCAGCCTGCTGTCTGTTTTCAATTCCATTCTGAGATATATCCCCTTACAGTGACAATGCAGATCAATCTCAGGACATATTTTATTATATCACATTACATTATCACATAACTTTTAGGTCTCTAACTTCTATCTATGGATTAGTCTTAAAGTGATCTTCTCTGACCATTTTCTGTGAATGATTTTATGCAAAACAGAAGTTAAACATCATTTTGAAAGGAACAATAATGCTTTTGCTATTATATTTCAAGTATATTCTGCCATTGTATTTGACAATCAGTTAAAGCAACAAAATCCCAGTGATTTCTAAAAACATACACATGTGCTTCATTATAAGGCATCACAGCCTGTGCTGAAGAGAGCTGCAATTGCACTGCTCTCAGAGGTGTTGAGCTGTGAGCTAAATGGAGCATC
>NW_008687592.1:0-26050 GCF_000695815.1 Acanthisitta chloris | reverse complement strand
CTGCTCTGTTTTCTACTGCAAGGCATTTGTGAAGAGGGGTAGCTCTGTGCCATTATTCACAAGTATTTTGCTTCTGAGCTTATGGGTTATGAGCTTTCTGAGCTTATTGCTAAGGGTTTGAGAGCATGGCCAATGTGTCCTCCACAACTCTGTCAGATGTTGGTCACTCAACAGAATCATAGAATCATGGAATGGCTTGGGTTAGAAAGGACCTTAAAGCTGATCTAGCTTGAAGCCCTCTGCCACGGGCAGGAACATGTCCCACTAGATGACATTGCTCAGAGCCCTATCCAACCTGGCCTCGGACACTTCAAAGGATGGGGCATCCATCAGAGCCTCACCACCCTTGCAGTAAATTTCTTCCTAATATCTAACCTAAGCCTTCTCTTTTTCAGTCTGTAGACATTCCCCCTTGTCCTGTGATTATGTGCTCTTGTAAAAAGTCCCTCTCCATCTTTCTTGTAGTTCCTTCAGGAACTTGAAGGCCTCGGTTTGTCACCCCAAAGCCTTCTCTTTTCCAGGCTGAATAGTCCCAATTCTCTTAGTCTTTCCTCATAGGATAGGTTCTCCATCCCTCCAACCATCTTGGTGGCCTCCTTTGGACTTGCTCCAACAGATTGATGTCCTTCCTGTGCTGCAGATCCCAGAGCTGAATCCAGTACTCTGGGTGAGGTCTCACCTGAGCAGAGGGGCAGAATCACCTCCCTCGACCTGCCTGGTATTCTCCTTTCGATGCAGCACAGGATACAACTGGCTTTCTGGGCTCTGAACTCACATTGCTGGCTCATGTCCAGCCTCTCATTCATCACCACCCTCAAGTCTTTCTCAGCAGAGTTGCTCTTGAACTGTTCATCCCCAGCCTGTATTGATATTGGGGGTTGCCCCAACATCCATTTGGTCTTGTTAAACCTCATGACATTCCCATGGACCCACTTCTTGAGCTTGTCCAGGTCCTCTGGATGGCATCCTGTCCTTCAGGTGTGTCAACCGCACCACTCAGCTTGGTTGCATCTGCAGATTTGTGGAGGGTGAGCTTGATCACTTCAACTATATAATTAATGAAGATATTGAATAACTGGTCCCAGTACAGACCCCTGAGGTACACTGACTGTCACTGGTATCCACTGTGACTCTGGGCCCTTGACCACTAACCTCTGGATGCAACTAGCTACTATCAAATCTAGTTACTATTTACTATTTATTAGTAACTAATAGTAACTATTTAGTTACTATCAAATGCAGAGGTTGGCCATAGATTTGTAAAGGCAATTGCTTGAGTCTATATTGAGTATTACCTCCCTGTACCTGCTGGCAATACTTTTCTTAAAACATCATGTTATCAACCCAGCAGAAATGCAAAATATAGTCCCATACCAGTTATTATGAAGAAAATTAACTCTATCCCAGTCCAAACCAGCACAATATGTTAAATACAACACTGAAGTCCCAATTTCACCATATTTGTTACACCTCCCTTCAGGAGCTTCTGATGTTTTAAAGCCAGATCATATTTCTGACTTTGCAATTGAAAAATTAATTTTTACAGGATCTTCCTTGCTGCAAAGTCAGATTTGTCAAATTATTCATTGTTTTCTTCCTAGTCTTTTATTAAATCTGACCAGGATGTGGCATATTAGATTCATATCTTCTCTATTCCCTCAAAGGAGTCCTACTTCCAAATCAGGACAATGTGAAGATAAAGCCAAAGCCAGGAGGGTTGCACTGGCAAGGCATTAAAAAAAAAATCAACAAATTCAAGAACAAATTCAAGAAATAAGACCTGAAGTATTTATTCAGACAAGCATGCCAACTTCTGAGTTCTTACTCCTTAATCAGAATTGTGTAGGTATAGGTGGCACATACCCAGAAGTACTGACTTTTGTAGGATCAGAGTAGGCAAATGCTGCTGTAAGCCCAATGACCTAACACTCAGTAAAGCACCTACAGTCTCTGAGAGTTATATAAATACGCTGCTTCTAATTCGCTTCATTTTTCAAAATGGAGCTTGTTCAAAAATTTTAGGTTCAGACAGCTGAACATTTTCATAAAGGCAGGAAACACTCACAAAATGATCCTAACTACAAAGCTAGAAATGTTTCAAACCAACCATGTTTTTTACAGATATAATTTTGAAACACTATGACTGCAGAAAACCGGATTGTATTTTCTTAAAAACGGTTTCAGCATTGGTTTGTGCTCTGCTGAGTTGCATTCTTTTCCTGTTTTACCCCATTTTTTGGTTTCTGTTTGGAGCTCAACCCCTTGGTATGATATCTAACCTGACAACATATCACTGTTTTCCTTTCATAGTAGTTTTCAGTGATACAAAATGGCAATTTAAATTATTTTTTATTAAAAAATAAAGAAATTAGAACATTGACCTAGTGAGAATTCTCAATATTTTTTTTTGCAGAAAGGTAAAACAAGTTTTGTGACAGATCAAATAAACGATCAAAGAGAAGCTCTGGAAAGAATTCAGCATTGGTGTAAAGGTAAAGAAAAGATATGCATCATAAAATTAGGAATAACTTGGCAGAATTTCAAAATACTGTGAGACTTCTGATGAACACAGGAGCTGTCTCTTGTACTGGATCTTTCAAAGAATTTAAATAAAAGTAACATTATTCCATCAATGGTGCCCCCATGCAAAATAACTAATATGTAAAAATGACAGGTTACAGATTAAAATTACATTTCAGATCAAAATATAATTTTGATTACAACTGAGTTGATATTGAGTAATTTATTTGACTTGCTGAAGACATTCTAATGAAGCAGGTATAAAGTGGTTTCACAAGCTGGTTGCATTAGCTGTAAATAATGTGAGACTTCCCATGTTGCATGTCAAGTATCAGTATCTCTCCCTCAGTATTACAGTTTGGGAGAGAGGTCAGCAAAAGCCTGTTTACATAAAAGGCAAAATAGGTATAAAATCAGATTCCAAACTGGAAGATCAGGGATTCAACCAATGGGGCTAATTCTTTATGAGAAGGTTTTTCTGTCTTGTTTGAGATATATTTATGTATTAATATACATAGGTATATATTTTAAAAAATTGTTAGAGGGCTTACTGTTCCACTTCCCTCCCAATTATTCTGTGGAAGCTGAGTATGTTTGTGGTACAGAGCAGCCTATTAGACACAATCAGGAAGCAGAATCAGAGCCACATTGTGCTAAACAATCAACAGATGAATCAAGCTGACAATCGAGAGACTATTTGCATTTGAAAAAGAGTGAAATGAATTTGCAACACTGAGGTCTTAATCCCTCTGCTTCTAATCCTGCAGGTAGCTTAATTCAAGTCAATGGGATCACTTGCTTGAGGAAAACAAGCAGGATTTAGTTCCTCCTCAGTGCTGTGCATTAATTAAAACGAGGGGCAGAGAGCACTAATGCAGACGTACCACAGACTTGCCTTCAAGTCCTTTGTGTCTGCCTGAGAGGAAGAGGGACACTCACAACTTCTGTTTTTCTTTTCCAAGGGCAGATTGTGCATGCTGTTCTTTGCACATTTCAGTCTTTCATCAGGGAATAATGAAAGATACTGCACTTTCCTCTACAAGGCTTGTTTGCACAGGAAAACTCACTAGTGCATTTCTAGTAGCGTATAATCAGACCAGTGCAACAGCCCATTGCTAATACTGTTATGCCAGAATAGTTACACCATAAATTTCTCCATTTTAGACAGCACCCTTGTTCTGAAAGTATGAACATATGACAAGTGGCTGCACTGCTATGCCTACAGAAGTCATCACTCACCACCCGGGATTATTTCCTATGTAGTTTAAGTGCTCTCCTGCACACTGTTTGGTGCTCTCATCCAAGAAATACTCAAATTTGTATTTACACAAAGAGCTCCAAGAATTGCCATGAGATCTCCTCTAGTTGTGCTTATCACAGTCATCCACAAAGCCTCCTGTCAATATAATTCAGGGATTAATCCTCATTCAACAGGGAATTTAGAGTTGCAGATGCCCACCATATAATCTGGGCAATTATATGATCAGCCTTGACCTTTCTCCACTGTGATGCTTCTTAGACCTTTGCTCCCTTATCTCCAGAGCCACTGCTTCCCTTCTGGCTAAGGACCAGAACTAATTCAAACCTTTTAGGCAGTGCTGACAATTTTGCAGAGAAGCAAGTTTCTAGGAAGGTGGTGGGATCCCACAGGGATAAGAGAGGGTGGAGGGAGATCTGTAGGGCTCTGAAAAAACTACAGATAGGGCAAATAGGCACAAAGAAAAAAGGGGTATGAGATGCTGTGAAAAGGCAGGACTCCCTCATTCCTCTCCAAGACCACTGCTCCCTTTCAGACCTTTCTCATTCCTGTGGTGGTCTGGATAACCATGTTGCCTACTGCTTTTCACTGTCCAGAGTTTGTCAAATTGTGGAGAAGAGCACAAGAGGTAAGGCTATCCCATTGAAGAAGGAAAGGTTGTAAATCACAGCAAAGCCAGAGTGACACCACATAGCTGTAAGTATATATAGGCCTCAGGAGGAACAGAAGACAGTGTGGCAAGAGACACAACTTTTCAGGGTAAAGCAACTCCATCACCAGCTCAGGAACGAATTCAATGATAATAAAAGAAAAGGAAAAAAAAACCCCAACACCATATCTCACCCTTATTTAAATTCCCTACTCAGTCATTTCCCCCATATTACTTTTTCCTTTTCATTTGCAAGGCCAACAAAATATTTCCAAGGTAAGATTCACAGCTGCCATCACCATGACTCCCCCTTCTACCAGCTGCTTTTATTTGTCAGGTTTGGCACAGGTGGAAGAGAAAATTAGAAACATTATTAACTGTTTCTGGGCTGTTTCCTTTTCAGACATGTATATCACATCATATGAGCTTACATGGAATATTTTAATTAATTTTTCAATATTATATTAACTAGGCTAAAACCAATAAGCTGACATACTCAATGCTGTTACCCAATGTGATGTTCCAGCCCCATATTTCTAACAAAAGGCAGGGAGAGGGGGTATAGTGAGTAATTTTAAGTTGTTCTTAAATAGGAGAGGAAATAAACCATAGATTTTTGTCTTGCCTTTTTTGTAGTACACAACAAAGCAAATGTTCTGGTAACCTAAATGGGAATATAAAATGAATGCAGTATCATAGCAACAGACAGAGGTTTGTATCAATATTTGAATGATTATGAACATCCTTGTTAAGTGTGTAGTATACTGCTATGCCATAATAAACCCTAGTAAATTTATGCTATAAAAGTAAACTGTTGAAGCTGAGGATTTTGGATTCCTTAATGATGGCATTTATTTAGCACTGCAAGAATGAATTCTTATTCCTAGTCATCTTTGTTAATGACAGAAGACAGATCACAAGAAGAGGAATAGTAAGTCTTGATACACTGGGAGTAAAAACCCTCCGATGGTTTTTGAAATTGTGCTTCACAATCAATGTGCAATGTAACCTTTTTCAGGAATAAGTTTTCATGTTTGCTGTTCAAACTGGGTGAATTGTCAACCAGGTGTAATATAAAAATCTTGTTGATGTTTGTGGCAAAAAAAATAGCATCTTTTGTAGCATTTAATGTGTATTTGTCCAGAGCAGGGATTCTGTCATAGTCTGGACTGGAATTTCTTTTGTAGATGACTTCTTCCACTACTTCTTAAATATTGTGTGTTGTAACCAAGCAACATGACGAACATTTTGAAAAGCACCTAACTAGGTTCTTACAACAGGGCTAGATTCACAGAAAAATGTGCTGCTGCAATGTGTGCCTTGCAAGGACTTGGCTGCCTAGTGAAATCCCTCCGTAGCACCACAGCATGAGAGCTGCCTGCACACCAGGAGAGGTATTTGTGTGTCAGTGTGTTTGTGTGTGCATGGACATGTGCATGTGTGTATAGAACTAGGGCTTACGAATGGGAAGCATAAAACCTCAGCAAGTCAAATAAAGAGCTACTACAGCTGGTCAGTAAGATGTAGGGGGGGAAAGGCATCTTGAAAAAGACAGTAATATAACCACAGGTTACATGGAGTACTTGCATTAATCCAGAGTAATGAAGCTAGTTGGAGACCAGGTTTCATTTGTATACTGCCTGACACTCCCTGTCACATGTTAATTGCTTTATTCAAGGTAAAAAACATCCAGCAGGAAGGATGGAGGGTATTTCCTCTTTGCAGGACAATCTTCTTACTGTCTAAAAACCAGAAATGGTTATGAGGAGCATGGAGAATGCAGCCAAAATCACCTAAAACGGCTCATTACCCTCCAGCTATATTTTAAGAAACAGGAATGATTTTTGAGACACGTTTTTAATTTGTAGGAATCAGTAAATGTTTCCTGGTAATGAATTCTGACTGGAGAGAGGCACCTGCTCCAGCTGTGACCAAACCCCTGTTTCTTCGACTGGAAGAGCATCCAAACAAGGGAATTGTTCTTCTTCAACAGGAAGTTTGGAGGAAGAAAAAACATCCCCATTCTTTTGCCCCATCACCTTAATCAGTTTTTTGTAAAACTGCATGAAAACTGGTGCTCTGACCACAACAGACTCATTAGGGCTTGACTAGTCTAATGGTTAGCCCACCCATGGTTAGCCCACAAGAACTAGTGTAGGAAGGGAATCTCACCTCTTCATCCCATTTCGGTGCAAAGTGCCAGCCTCTGAGTTCTAATCTCTCTGAACGTGTCTGTTTTGTGATATACTGATTGCTGGCTTTGGGGTTTTACTGCTGGCCTTGGGAGCAAATATCATGGACTGGCTCAAAATCATGTTGCCCAGGGTTAGCTTACTCTATAGCAAAATGTTTTGGGCTAAATCTGTCCCATATGGAGTATAGGGAGTAGGCACTGGTTAGGCAGCATGGACAACTGGGGTCCAGGGGTTAGCAGTGAGGCTTCAATAGGATTTTAGTAATTTGGTCTTTTAGAAGTGTAGTACTGGGGCTCCAAAAGCGCTTTGAAAATTGCATAACTTCCTCTAACTGAGAAAAGGCTTTAAATAAGGGTTTACAGTTCTGATTTTTTTTGAGCTCCAGTGTTTTGATCTGATTCTAAAGTAAAACGTATTGATTTTCCTAATGATGAGGGCCCAAGTGATCTAATATGCTCCTTGACAGAAGCTCCAACAAATATAGCGAAAACTTAGAGAAAGACAATAGAAAGGCTAAATAGGATATGCATGGAATGACTTAATTTTGCTACAAGCTGGGCTAATTAACTCTAATACCTTTTAAGGAAAGGGGTGATAAACAAAGCGATATTCAAGCTGTTGTCTCTTATCCTTTCCTTGCTTCAATGCTGGTATTACTCTGTTGTCCTTCTCCCCTGACTTCCATAGGTGTAAGAGAAGAGTGAGGCCCTTTCATTTTAAGGAAGAAATCCTTGAAATGAGAAGTCTCCTCTGACACTGAAAATCAGTGCAGCACAGGAAAGACAATCACTTCCCTGAACTGGTTTCTGGAGGTCCCTGAAGGTGTTACCCCACTCAGAAAGAGTTTGTCTGTACTACAACATTACCTCTTTTGGAAAAAAATGGGCATGTTCATTTTTCCTGAGCATTAAAATGTGACATGTTTTAGCTAAGTTCCTTTTTTTCCTGTAACCATGCTCTCCCTCCAAATTGCTACTGTAGAGGCAGATTTTTCTTTGAACTAGAATGAGAGTTTCAGAGTGTCCTTATACTGTGTAATAGCAATGGATAATGGCCTGTAGTCCTTTGTAATTGAAAAATGCATGATTTCAGCTGAAAAGATGCATATTTCTTATTCTTGGTTTCTCTTCCCAGGCACTTTGAAGTCTGAGGAATGATGCAGCAGATGCTGAGCTGAAAACTAGAAGATATATATGATTTAAGCGTCAGCTGTCTGGTATTTGCTGTTCTTCTAGTTCACTATGATAGAAGACTGCAGCTGTGCAAATTAAAATAGAAATCCTGAAAAGATCGTATTTTTTATTACTTTTTTCCTGCTAGTTTTTTTTTATTTCCAAAACTATATATTTTTTGTCAATTAAAATCAATCTGTATTTTATTGCATGTTAATTTTGTTGTTGCCAGGGACAACAGTCCTACAAAAGGATTAAACACAAAACAGCCAGTGTGTTCCATGCTTGTTTTCTATTTGTTACTGTGTCGTGGGCAAAACACTTGGGAGGATAAACTCATTGTCATAATTTTGCTCTGTTAAATTAAGTGATTATTGTTTCTGTTCATGACAGCCTCAATTGATGCTGGGAAGACATAAGGGCTGCTAGGCTATATTCTAGTTTGTCTCCACATGGGAATTTTGGAATGAGATGGGGTTTTATAGTTGATGACATCACCTATATACCAACCCAGTGATCACTTGTATTGTTAACTATTGGCCATTAGCTATTGCTTAGGAATGTTTTAAAAATCAAAATACCGGATACCATCAGTATGTGGGTTTTCTGAAATCTCACCCTTCCTTATAAGGAATCATATATAAAGGAATCAAAGTAAATTATTTGGCTCTACTACAGCTACATACTACATACTACGTACTACATACTACATGCTACAGTATGTTGTATAAGGGAAGTTTCTTGTATTGTTATACACACTGATGTTTGCATTTCCTTTTCATCTGTTCTCTTAAAACTGCTATAATCACTACACCAATTTGGCTTTAGTGTCACATCTCAGTCCTAGAGCTCAAAAGAGAGAGTCATGGGAATGATTATTTATAAAGCAGAAAATTCAGGAATGTTCATCAAAAAATAATTTCTAGCCATTGCACTTGCTGCTTTCCTGTTGGAGATTCTGTTTTAGGGTACAGTCTAACCTGGGTGCAATAAAGACAGGCTATTTTTTCCCACTCAATCCACCTTTTCAAATTTTCACACAATCTCCACTTGGATATGAGCAGCACAACGAAATTTTTTGCTGCTATCAGAAAAGGCGATGCCTGAAGTGGTCACAAAGATCAATGAGGGAGCTTTGGAGAGATGAGTAATGTAAAAATTACACAACTATGAAAAGGAGTGAAACTACTGAAGGGGGGGAAACTCAGACTTAGGAAACAGTGACCTCTGAAACAAAAGGTTCAGCTCCAATTCTATTGAAAATGCATTAAAGTCATGCCGATTTTTCTGTAGACTACAAAGAAGGCTTAGGTTTCAGTCTGTTACTTTGTAGATAAAAGTCACCTCTCCATGTATAAAAAATCAAATGTTTTAAGGCAGGTGAAATGTTTTGCAATATTTTGGTGCTCTCTTGAGGCACTCTTCCATCTTTCATGTGCAGACTGATGCTTTACTCCTTTTTTTTCTGCCCATTACCCCATACTATCATGTTTTCTCCATTGGATAGATAAGAGATTATGTTGCTATGATGGTTAATCACTTGTAGTCAAGGATACAAATATCACAGTGGATCTGGATGAGTTAAATTTAATGGGTGTGCAACTGATAGGCATGTACAGGATAAGCACTTTTTATTACATACTTCTCAGTGCCACTCAGTTCACAGTATGCTCCATAAATATTGGCAAGGAAATATGTCATGTGCCTGGGAATGAGTAATAGAGATTTGTGTGAAATATGGATGCCAGAGAATGTCTAATTATAGCTCATGAAAGACCAAACAGTAACCAATAACAAAACCCAACAGAATCATTCCCTCAAACCAAAGGTGGATTAATGAGTTTTGGAGGCAACTGACAATACTAATAGTCACTGAAATTCCTATGTGGCCAAGAATCCATGGGTAAGGAAGTGGCCTAGATATGTGGAAAAGAGAGTCTGGTCATGACAGAGTGCAGGATGAAATCATCTTTACTGCTGCAAAAGGCATTCCAGCATCTTAAATATAAAACTGTGTGTTAAGCTAGGCTGGAAGCAGGGAAGGAGCAGCTTTTCCCCAACTAAAAAAAAATAAATCTGACTTGTACTTCCAACATTCAAAATAAGGCAGCAGATGGAGTTGCTAGGAGACAGAAGGCAAAGAACAAGAGCATGAATGTGCTCTAGTGTCTCTACACAATAGCAAAGAGTATATGAAACGAGTCAGAGCTACAGATCTCACCATCAGCTATGACTGTTAGAGGTGATGAAATATAGTCTTTGTGCTAACAAGGTAAATGGTAAATCTGAACAATTTGAATAAGAGGATCCATGATATTATGTGATATTTAATGCTGCTCTGTGGGTGATCTTTGTAACCACAGAATTACAGTTAATTCAGATGGGAAGGACCTCAGGAAGTTTCTAGTCCAACCTCCTGCTCCAATCATGATGATCTATGAGGACAGACTAGGATGCTCAGGGCCTTATGCAGTCCTCCCTTTCATGAATGGAGATAGCATAACCTCTCAGCACAACCTGCTCTACTGCCTGACTGTGCTCATGGGGAGGAAAGATTTTCCTCTTATCCTGTCTGGAGCATTTTTCTATCGATTTGTGTCTGCTGCCTCTCAGTTTTGCACTACAAACCGCCGTGAAACGCTTGGCTCCATCTCCTTGCTGACATCCCTGTAAATACCAGGGACAGCTGTCAGGCTCCTCCAGAGTGATCTCTTCTCCAGGCTGAGCAAACCCTAGTCCCTCAGCCTCTCTTCATGGAGCAAGTGGTTTAATCCCAACTATCCTGGTGGCCACTGCTGAACTCTACCCAATTTATTGATGTCTCCTGTACAGAAGGCCCAAAACTGGACACAGTATTATTCATGTGGTCTAAAAAGTGCTGTCTGTTCTCTCATTAATTCAGTCCTGAATGATACCATCCATCTTTGGCATCTTTTGCCAAGGTGCACTATTGACTAATGTAGAGCTCATAGCTAACAGTAATGCCTGATTTTGAACCCACTAATATAGACAGTCATCGACAGATTGCTGCTACTCCAGGGTTTTTTAAGTTTTATTACAGTTGACTAAACAATATAAGAGAAAGGAGAAGGTGTAAGGTAGAACAAATTATAGGGTCACATGCAGTACTGATGAAATTTGAAGTGAAAGTATTGCCTGGCTGAGAAGTTGACTTGGGAAAGATGAAATGGATGAGGAATGAAAGAAGTTTCAGTAGACTTTGATTATAGCACACTTAGAGTAAGAAAGATTTAGTAACAAAACAATCTTCCTGTAGGAGTATCTCAGGTAATTTGGCCACCACTGGATAAGAAACCATCATGAATGAGCTTTGCCAAATAGATTAGACAACAAGTTTAGACAATATATATTAAAACATCCATTGAACGCTCAAGTTCTTTATCTGCTTCTTTATGATAATTCTAATGAATCAAAAATATGAAAAAACTGTATCCAGTTATAACAAAATAAATATATTTAATACTATAAGAAGAAAAGAGTTTACCGATTATAGTATTACAAGGCCATAAAGTTTTGAGACAGATGTCTGTAGAACACAGTAAGGGACTTAATTGTTTCTATGAGTGGAGAAAAATTGCCAATTAAAAAGAAAAAAGCAATTCCTCTGACAGACACCACAAGGCTTGTAGTCATTTAGTGCTTTAACCCCAGCCAGCAACTGAGCACCACACTTGCTCATTCACCCCCTCTCAGCAGCAGGATGGGGGAATCAATAGGAAGACTCAGACTCATGGACTGAGATAAAGACAGTTTAATGGGACAGAAAAGGAAGAAAATAATAATAATGATAAAATACATAGAATATACAAAATAAATGATGTACAGTGCTCACCACTTGCTGACCGATACCCAACTGATGGCCAATGTTCTGAACCAATGTTCCAAAGCTGTGGGACCTGGTTAGCTTCCCCCCTAGTTTCCATACTGTGCATGATACCATATAGTATGGGATATCCCTTGGATCAGCTGGGGCTTAGCTCTCCTGGCTTTGTCCCGTCTCAACTTCTGGTGCCCTTCCATCCTCCTCACCAGCTGGGAAGTATGAGAAGCTGAGAAGTCCTTGACTGAATATAAACACTACTTAGCAACAACTAAACCATCAGTGTGTTATTAACCTTGTTTTCATACTGAATCCAAAACATAACACTACACCAGCTACTAGGAAGAAATTAACTCTATCCCAGCAAAACCAGGACAACTCTGAAGAGTTCTTCACTAAATCTGAGATCTGGGGCCACGATGTAAAATTGCAAGGATATCCAAAAATATTGAGAGAGAGCTGCTCAGAGTTTTGAGGCAGAGGCAATGACTGCCTCAAAGCTTCCAAATACACCCTCAAAATTTGCAAATACTGTAAAAGCAGGAAGGGCTTATAAATGTGGGTTAAATTAAAAGGCCATAAGGGTAAGATATCTCATAAAAAATCAGAAAAAATTACTTTTCAGCAAAAAAACCAAATATTTTGATAATAGTTTCAATTAATTTTGTTTTAACCTCCATTATTAATGGAACTAGTATGCAGAAAAAAATTATACAGATAATAAAAGGTAAAACAAAAGTATTGTACACAGTGAGTTGCACAAGACAGATGAGTCAAGAAAAAGTTTGCTGGAACAAAATTGTGGGTGAAAAGAATAAAGTGGCATAGTTCTTCTGTGGATTTTAATAAGCTACTTAAATAATTATCTATTATTATTTTATATATTCATTCCAAAAGTGATTTGCAATACATTTTGTCACCTAAATTGAAAAATATATCATAAAATTATAAACTGCTAGTTTTGAGCAATGTATTGAATGTAGATGATGTTTACTATTCTTCTGTAGAGTTCAGTGTTATCATCTAATCATATTTGTTAATGATCCAAAAAAACTCCAACCTTTGAACAAATATTTTTATATTCTTATGCAATAGGGTGTTGCAGGTAATCACAGAGTTGGCATAAAGAAAAGCAAAAACCAGTTAGAAACATAACAAAAATAACATAATTGTTTTCAGATCTTAGAAAATGCAGGTATTAAGGCATTTGGACAGAACCACAAGAAGCACAGAAAATAGAAACAGGCATTGGGGTGAAAGTGGACAGTGAATCAGGGAGAAGTCACCAAACAAGAAAAAGCAGGCTGTGCAGTGAAGGAATCTGTACACAGTGTGAAGCCCTGGGGCAACGCTGATTAACCAAACCTGATCTACAGCATTCAGCACAGGTCATTACAGTGATTAAAATACAAAGAGAATCCAAAACAAAAAAAAGGCAAATAAGCAAAGTAAGTAGGGCATTCAGTGCATGACTGACTGGTCGTAGTTCTCAAGCTAAGACTTAGGAGGAAATGAGCTTCAAATAAGCTTCAGTAGTTGGCATCATCAGACTTCTCACTTCCAGGTTCTCTGGGGTTGGCTTGCACACAACCACTGTCTGGTTTTCCAGCAGGGAAAGGATGCCTGTGTCTGTGCTGGTCCCACCACCTGCTCTAGGGATGGATTCCCAGTTCTCCACACAGTGAATTGTGTTCTACAACTTGCTGTGCTCCCCCTTGAGCAGCCTGGCCCTATCTGTAGCACTTGGATATCACAGATGCAGCAGCTATCCCTTGCAGCCACTTACTCACAGGCATCTCTAACACTGGTGTATTTGTGTGTGATGCCAAGGGTGTGTTTGCATAAGGAGTTATATATTATGACAGCTCGCTGCCTGGTAGGAAGGGGTTTGGAGGCTGGGCCAGGTGGAGGTGGTGAGAGCTGGCTTGCTTCCACCTGTAATGCTTATTGGAGCAGGCCCTGAGATGGTTTTATCATTGAGTCAGTTCCAGGTTTTAGCTGGGTGGGTACCAAGTTGTTCCACCCCCATGAGGGATCCAGCATGTGCACACTGGCAATAGGAGCAGGCCCAACTGACAGCTCGGATGTACCCAGAACTCATGTTTGCCAGGTGCTTTAAGTCAGTCTTATTACCTGGCAAGCCTTCAAAATGAAAATAGGCACATTTCATCTAGGAGAACAAGTGTTCAGTCTTCACTGCAGTATGGAAACCTTCTTTCTCCTAATTTTCAGGTCTTCTCATCCAAAGGACTGTAAATATTTACAAAGTTTCCCCACGTGCTTATAGAATGTAAATATGTAAGCTCTCAACTTGTAGAGAAATCATTTAACAAGACTCAGACTCAGGACATGCCTATTTAATATCAGTATAAAAATAGATAGCTATCAATAATCCTTGTATTATTATCCAGTGACACTATATCTGTGCTTTAAAAGACAGAATTTCTAGGATGAAATTAGATAAGGAAAGCTATGAACTGAGTGGAGAGAACACTTGCAGTGTCAGCATGCGTTGAGGATGGGACAAGATCCCAAGTGCTCACCAGAAGGTTCACCAAGTTAGATGTGAGGGACAGAATAAGGCTCTGCACATTCTTTGTCTCTTGGCTGAATGAAACGTAGGAGGGAGCAGAAAGCAAAGGATGGACTAAAACTTCCGTCCATGCACTGCAGTCAAGGGTTCCTTGATGCCTTTGCAGTTGTGCAAAGGTCTCTACCTAGGCAATCGAGGTGGTGTAAGTTTTTCCTGAGTGTAATATTGGTTCTCTGCATTGAGCAAGCATTTAAAACAACACTGACTAGTACTTCATTATAAGGCACCACCAAGCCAAGCACAGTGTCTGAACTGGCACAGCAAGTGATCTCTGAGTCTTTTTGTGCCTTGTTTCTTTTTGCAAAGCCTTTTTCTATTATTTTTCTTTCTTCTCTGCAGAATCACTAGTCTCAACAATACTCACGTGAAATTTTTTTAAAAATAACCACTGCAAGGTCTTTTGTGCCACTGTGGTCTTCTTCATATTACCATATACTTTGGCAACCTCATTAATATACCTAATTACAATTCTGAAATTCTCACTAGCTCCGCTGTGGGATATATGATAATTTATTTAGGCTTTCTTGCATTCTGAACTTTAAAAGTGAATTGCTCTTGAGGAATGTCATTTAATTTGCAGGCTTGGGTCACCTGACAGGTCAGAGTTTACATCTTTGAACAGGTCCTTATGATTAATTTTTATGCAACGAAGTCTTGCTGATGAGCTCTTTAAACTTTCCAAAGCTTTGGCTAAGCTATTAGTAAAGCAATAACTTTTGAAATCCGCAAAACTGGTAATATATCAAGAAGATAATGATACAACAATTGAAAACTATTTTCTTAGAAAATCCTTTTCCCATGCATAAGAATTTAAAGACTAACAAAAAATGATGTAAGTTAGCAGCATATTTCTGTAAGCTTGCTTGCAACCTATCACTTTTAATGTGACATATAATCAGTGAATATTTTTTATTCATTCAGCTTTTGTTTTTCTGTTCAGGAATACAAAATGATAAAGAAATTAATGCATTGCTTGACGTCATATTGTAGCTTGTTCCTGACTCACAGATATGAATATATATAAATTATTGTATGTTAAATATGCAAAAGAACAAAATAAAGTCCTTACAGCAATATGAAATGTTTGTTCAGGTACCAGGAAGGGAAATAGAGAAAACTCTGCATTGATGCAGAACTAGTGATATAATCTAGTGGAGGACTAGACCTGATAAAAAATAATGTGTCTATTCATCCTGCTTCCCTTTGACCCTTATGAGTATCTAAATTAGGAATCAAGTGCTATCAGTACCCTAATCAATAGTGGGAGAAAAGACTGTGTGCCCTGCAGTCCAGTATTCCTGATTTTCCAGATAGAGGAGTGCTGCTGGAGCACATTGTAGTTCTTTTTTGGCTTCTGCACCTGGATTTCATTCATCTGCAAACCAAGAGACATGGTCACTGGGTGTCTTGCTCATGTTTGAGATGCGGTGCATGAGGTTGGGCATGCACTAAATAAGGGATCTCTAACAGATTCCCAAGGGCATCTCCAGATAGTAATTCAGATTTGAGACACTCTCTGGAGCTGAGTCTCTTAACAGACTACCAAAAACCGCTAGAAACATAAGGTGAATCCAGGGCTCAGGAGCCCAGACATGAAGACAGAAAAATGCTTGCCTTTAAGGCACACTGCTGGATGTTTTGTAGTCTGTCTAAACAATGAAATGCCTTGGTTTGGGATCCAGGGTAGTCAGTGGTCTGAGCAGGGAGGAGACAGCAAAGACACTGCTGGCATAGAAGTAACTCTGAAGTCCTCACACGTTCTCTAGAATAAGCACCTCTACTAACTTGTGATTCACCACTAAGAGCTACCTCCTGAAGACAGACTTTTTTTTTCAGAGTGGACATACTTTTAATATTAAAGGTTGAAATCATAACATGGAGTTGTTCCCTTTGCTTTTTTTTTTTTTTTTTTTTTTTTTGGTAAAAGAACTCATTTCAGCACATGCTCAAGCACATAGAAACTAAGATTCAGACCCCTACTCTGCTGAGTGAGTCAGAGGTCATATCCACCTTCTCCACATCCTGGATAAATCCTTTCACTACCAGGCTACTCTGGGTTCAGATGCTCCTTTCTGCTGTTTCTGGAGCCATGTCACAGTGCAACCACACCCATTGTTCATTTCTCTCCGTGACTCACAGCCCCATGGTTAGGTTCCCTTTTCAGGGAAGGGAGATACAGATTTGAGTCTCCGTCAGGCTCAGGAGAAAAGGTGGGATATGTCACAGGTCCTGGTGAGTGCCCTAATATTTATATAATTTGACACAGAATGGGTAACTCCATCATCTTTGCCTTTGGAGGTACATAAAGAAAAACTACAAGGCTCAATTGCTATTTTTGTGGAACCTTACTTTATTGCATTTAGTCTTATTTTCAGATCAAGTACTGGACTGGGATCTTTGTGGAGGTGAAGCAGATGAAAGGTATCAGGTTATAGTTGTTGTGGCACTTGGAATATGTATGGAAGATCAATCCATATAAAGGACATTAAAGCCAAACAAGAAGGTGATTGGCGAGTCTGTATGACTTTGGGGGTAGGAAGCAGTGAAGCTGAAGGTTTGTTGCTGCAGTGTTGAGGACAGAGGAATACACTCTGTCATAACACTACTTCCACTCCAGACCCTTTTAGGTAGAAAGAAAACTGATTTATTCTGAAGGATGTCTTCCTGTTCATCTTTCTCTTCACAGACACGTATCTGGTGTATCTGTGGTACTTGGCACATTGTAGTCTGCCGTCATTCCACAACTTGGCTTCCTGTGGTGTGAAATCATTAGCTGATTTAGACTTGTCAGGATTAGCTCTGCTTTTGGGTGCAGTGGGAAGGCATCTCTGTAGAACTGAGTTCAAAAGCTGTGCTGCCACCAAGACAGCAGGTTCCACATCAAGTGGCACTGGCAAATTAGGACATAGGCTTTTCTTTCCTCTGACCATCTTAAACCCACATTCAAGATCCCTCTTTCTAATTGACCATTTCTTGTGAGGAAGCAAAATTTGCTTGGAGGTCTCTACATTCTCTAAATCTGTCTGTTTTATATGATGTAGTTGTGATTTGTTACATGGGTGTGGCATTTTAATCAAGATGTGGTGAGGAGTTAATGGGTGGAGCAATTATTTCATAAGGTGGTAAGAAATGCTGTAAGATCTTTCATTAGAATCTAGTGTGTTATTTATTAGTGAAAACGCCATTGCAGAACAGGTTCCTACAGGAAATGAAGAAACTTCAGTGAAAGTAGATGTCAGATAAAATCAACATTCAATTTTGCGTACTCTGTGCAAAAGGAAAACATCCACATCAGTTTGGGCTCAGGGACATGCAAAATGTTTTCTGGTTGGGGCTGAAATTAACACCTAAATGAAACAACAGGATATGCTTTAGTGATTCAGTGTACCAAAATTAAATTTATCTTCTAATGAAATTAAATAGTCAAACCCTAACATTTCGTCTGTCTTAATGAAGACCTAAGTAAGGGACAGTGTTTTCACTAACTTTTGACTTAGATGCAGTAAAAATGATAGAGGAAAGGAATTTAAAACTAACCAGTCTAAATTAATTTTTTTCCTCATTTACACGTGCCATTGAAATATTCTTTACTTGTTTCAAAGTAATTTTAGAAGGTGATGGAAATAGGATTTTAATCTGGCCAATTGGAGAATCTCAAAAAGATGTAATGATATAAAATTACCACTTCCTCCTCTGACTAAAAGCAGTTATTAAAATTTGTCAGCCTAACTGCTTGGGATTTCATTTGACTTCTTACTGCAGATTCAGAGGTGGTGAAACTTTCCAGCAAATTCAAATTATTAAAGAGGGTTTATTTTTGCTGCTGAGCTTGATGGTCAACTTTGTCTACAGATAGTAAATCAATTTCAAAATATTATTAAGAGTGGTGATCAACCAGATGTGCATTTGCTCCTTTCCATTCTGCTTGCTTAGGAAGCAAGATGGGGAAAACCCATCTTGGGTTGCTATAGTGTCAACAGCCCCCAAAGCCATGAAGAACAGCTGACCAAAACACAAAAAGTAATCTTGAATCTTGAAAATATTGAATACATCTGCAAACACTGAGGAATAAAAAGAAACATTGGACTTTTAATTTCAAAAATGTACTGGGGGGAGCCTATTTCCCCTCTTTCCTCCAAACAGCACATCCCTTCACTCCACCTGCGTTCAGCACTACTCAAATCAACATTGGCCCGTACCGATCTACAGGATATAAGCAGCTTCTTCACCACTTTAGGTCTCCTGGCCCTTCCACAAATGTCGTTACTGTTCGGAGTCATACTGATTTCTTTCCATTCCTAGCAGTAAACACCACAGCTTTTGTCTCCTCAACACAGGAGACACAAGGGCTATTCCTGTACTTGCAGATTCACCAGTGCCAGGAAGCATGCTTCAATCCTCTGGCCAGCTGGCATGGGCTAGTCTTGTTCCTACTACTGAGGTCTCATAAACAAGTTTGCTACATTCTAGCTATCTATTGGGAAATAGGGCCTGGCTTTTTCTAACTCTGGATTTATGCTGAGGATTTCTTTGGTAACACGCTAGCTGGTCAGAGCCAGAACCATACCATGGACTATTTTACCTAACAGTAGAGATGGCAAAACCACAGTGTCAGGATCTGTCTGTTGGTTTGCCAATATAGACATAACCAGGTGGGTGTATTTTTAAGATCTTCCTGGAGCTTCTTCTGGATCCACAGTCTCCTCTGGTGCTGGTGGGGCACCTACATGTGAGGAATCTTCATCTCTCATCTCCCAGCCCAGGCAGTGGCAGTACAAGTGAGGAGTGGACCCTTCAGAAAGCACTTCTTTGGTATCCTTGTCCTGTCTATGAAAAAGGGTAGAGAAGTCTGGGTTTTGCCATACAGGGACAGTGTTGCTCTTTTTTTACAGACAATGTCTTTATTGTCTGTCCTTTTTGGGAAATCAAAAATTTCTCAAGGTCTCAGAGCCTGAAAATTTTTATTCAGATGGGAAAACAACATGGCAGAGAGGTGAATTTTCAGAAGATCCATTTCAACTAGCACCTTTAAAAATGTGGCAAAATCTTTTGTATTTACAAATAAAAGATACTATTTCCTTTATTTCAGAAAGAGCAGTTTGACAGCCTGATACTTCCAACCAATGTGCAGAGGTCCTTAAGAGAGCTGAGGTGGCACTTTATTTAAGTCCCATGCAAATCTGACTCTCCTTTGAGATTTATTTCTGTAAACTGACAGCCAACAGCTCCAAATCATGAAATTGAAGTGTAAAAAAAAATAATCTTTTTCTTGTATTACAGAGTAGCTTGCATAATATTAAACTTCCAAGATTTATATTTATATTTCTAATTTTATCATTGGCTTCCTTTCTTTGAAGTTTTTGCCACACAGCGAGAAGGGCAGAGTTACCACATCCTTGCATCTTGTGATGAGGCATGTAAGTAAGTCAGCTGAGCTCCAGTGTGAAAAAAGAAAACAAAGTGTTTCTAGTTTACCCCAAACACTTCTTTTAATTGTTCACTTAATTCATCATGAGCCTGTCAGACTTCAGGCAACACAATAAACAGCCTTTCAGAGATGCTGTTGGCTCCAAGCATGACTCTTTTTTATTGGAACTGTTTTTAGTTCTGTTTGTTTGCCACAGAATATTTTCCTCAGTGTTGTTTTTATGCTGAACTGAGATTTGGCAATGTTTTCCATTGGAATGTAACACTGTCATGTAAGGTCAAGAGGGAAAATGACAGTCGGTGTTTCCCAGTGATTGTACACACATAACATTATGTCCTTCCACTGAACTCAGCTTTTACTCCTGAGAAGTAGCTGTTGTTTTAGCTTGCATCACTGCAGATATTATCAGTCATCCACATATGCAGCTTTATATGTCTTATGTTCAATACTCAAAGAAAAATACCTATTAACCTTGTTACAAAATGTTACCAATTCTAACTTTCCTCAACAAATCTTCCTTTTCCTACCCCCATCCCTCCCTTCTTTCCTCCCTTTGTCTCTCCCTCTCTCTCTTCCTCTGTCTCTCCCTCCCCCCCTCTGTCCCTCTGACTTTTCATATTGGATTTTTTCAAGGGGTGGGCAGAGGGGGAGGGCTGTAGTAGCAAGGCCTAGACCTTGGAACAGATTCATTCTAAGCTTTGGCAGTGGTTGCCTGTATAACTGGTTCAAGTAAAACCCTCTCATGTATTTTGTTTCTAAAATAGAGATGAAAAGTTCTTACCTTTCTCTGTAAACCCTTAAAAGAATATCTGTATACAAATCTATTATTATCCCTGTTAGAATCCCTCCAAGTAGTGTTTAGAAGCTTTTAGAGAATGAGAGGATAGGATTAATTCATGCTTTGATTTATTTTGAATCTCAGCCTTCTGAATGACAGAAATGCAATACCCATTACCTTGGAGATGGACACATCTGCAAATCTGTTAAGTAACAGAGTGCTGCTTGCACAAGCTGTAATTTAAAGGTTGAAAAATCTTGCATCATCCCTGAAATATAAAACCACAGATGCTCCATTTCCCAACACTGCATTTTACAAAGCTCTGGGCCAACTCCTTAAGTAAGCCCTTACACAGTCCTGCTTAGGCCTTTTGAAGGGAAATTATCTACTTCAAAGTATCTTTTTTATTTCAATATGAATTTGCTTGAATAGAGACAAATTAAACTAAGAATATATCTCTCTTATTCTGCTTGATTACTGAAATGTCAGTGGGAAATGAATCTTCTTCATGACAAAATAGTTTCCCTTTCACACATGTCTTTGTCTAAGCCCATATTTAAGCTCTTTGCACTCACCTTGTGCTATATTACCACAGGTGTCTAGCTGCAATAGCCTGTGAGTTTATACCAGAGGTGAGATGCTATAGCACTCCAAACCCTTGCAACAACTGTGAGACTTTTAATTCTTCCTGAAATGTGCTTTATATCCTGTTAGACAGAGGTCCAGCTACAAATATGAGTCACACATCTCAATTCTTGATACATGATCTTGATGTGATTATGCTCAAACTCCTACATAATTTTTCTTTCAAGTGAAATACATTTGCTGCAGTAATTTCATTGACCACAAATACAAGAGGCTTTAATATTGTTTTCATTGTGTTAACACAAGTGAGTTTCAGTGAAGTGCAATGCACTTGGAATGAGTGTGTATGGTCCAGTAAATAGCCCTGCATACACATTAGCTCTGGTCCTACAAGCAACAGATCTGTGCTAGCATGGCAAAGGCTCAGACTAATTATTCCTACATCTGAAAAGAGCCAATTCCCATAAATGTAGTGTTGCACTGACAGTGTTACATAGCATTTAGTCTAAATCAAACTGAAATATCTTTACACAGTGATGCATTTCAGATACACACATACCTAGATAACCACAGCCAGATAGAAACTAATTGCTCGTTTCCAAAAGTGCATTTACACCACCATGTTGGTTAATCTCATGTTTGTCCCAGGTTACAGCTCTCCTCATATTGCAGATATACTTTTTCAACCTGATGTGGAGGAGAGTGGTTCCTTCAGGGGAATGGGGTATACAACTGAGAAGTAGTTTGCACTGGAGCTCCCATTATATAGAATGGATTTAGGTCTGTTTATGCCCCATCCCTGCAAGGCAGGAGCCTTCATTCTTTAATGGGAGTAAGGAAGGCAGATAAACCATGTCCAACCAACATTATATAAAAGCTGTCCTTGGTTTGAAAGATTCCTGGATCAAACACTATGACTTGGCCATTTTTTTCCCTCTTCTGCTGAAAATAAACAATCAATTTTTTATTTATGTACCAGAGTGAGGAGGGTGCCTAGAAATACCTTAACTGTTGAACAAATTGCAAATGAACTGCAAATAATTTTCATTTGGATGGCAAAGGCTAGGCCTCTGCCTTCTGAAATTTAGCTTACCACTGGAATTCAGTTCTCCTTCCCTACGTTTTGCAGTGAAGTCATAATGGTGTGTTTGACATTAGTCTGTTGCTGTGGATAGGAGGAATCAGGGTAGGATGTGATGACATTAAAAGGTCACTTCAATCTCTAATATCTATGGTTCTGGGAATGACTAATGGCATTGTGCTGCTACAAATGTAGAGCTGGAGCAACATGATGAACTGTAACCGACTTTTGTATAAGCATAAATACCTCTGAGATTTAGAAGAAAGGTTGACAGAGCCATATTAAAAAGAAAATGGTTTTGTTTTTCATTTTGTTCCTTTTTTTTGAGAGAGATTGCATGCATAGTCATTGGAGAGGGTCATTTCACTTGAACAAAAATGAAACTTAGCAAAGTAGGTATATCAATAAATGTTATTTCTGGTAAAAATCTATGATTATATTTATACAACCAATCCTACATAATAGTTTACAGGGGAATTGCTTTGACCAAAAAACATCACTATTTTGGCATCTTAGAAACATTTCAAGACTGTTTTTAAGATGTGACTCTTCTTGTTTGATCATAGGAAATAAGGACAATGTTTATTTTCAGAACTACAAATTTGAAGTCTCTAACTGAAACCACAGAGTTCCTGCTGGATTTGGGACAGTTGGGTTTGATTTGGCAGAAGGGCATGACCGAGTCATTCTGAATTGTTAACACAGCCCTGGTGGTTATGTCAGAAATTCTTTAGGAGATGGGAAGGAGATGAAGCACAAATTTCTACTGCAGCAAAAACTGTTAAACCAAAAATACCCCCTAGAATATGTCACTTGTGAGGGCTGTTTTGTAGAATTTCTGGGATGCCCTAATATAATATTTTTATTTACTCATCCAGTTCATCAGGAAAGTAAAAAAGGAAAAAAAAAAGGCTTTTCACCATCCCTCTTTTATTTTTATATTTTCTTCCACTTCCCATTCCCTCCCTTCCTTCCCTGAATTTTAAAAATGAATACATTCTAAAGTCTATCCTCCTATTAAGATGGCTATTTTAGCATTTAGTTTTAACCATTATCTAGTTGTGTTGTGTTTATTAATCAACCAGTGTTGCCACAAATGTGTTGCTCTATATTTCAGTTTCACATGTTCATTACACATTTTGCATTCCTGAGAACTGTTTGTAGATGATTTCCTCCATTTACCAATCTAGACAATCTAGGCCAAGCTGCCAGTCACAGCTGCTGTGAAATGGTGGTATCTTCATCTCCTTTAAACAATACTCACAGCTTTATGGTAGGCCTAAACAACTCTTTGCTTTAATGCCATCTGCCAGTTCTGCCATTTCTCATTCACAGTTCCCACAACTTGTACTGTGGATCAAAATTTCCTCTTGTTCCTCAACCAGTTTCCCAGAAATACCATAGGAAGATACAGTGTCCGGAGAAGAGCTAAGAGTAAAACCTGAATACTGGACAGTGCTCTTCTCCCTGTCAATAAAGATTCTGCTTTCAGCAACTGACTCATCACATACCAACGTACTTCATTTGGGAAACCCAAAAACTCAAGTACCCTCCAAGCTTTACCTTGTAATGATGTAATCCAGTGCTGCTTGTGATGCCACAGTTAGAGTGTGCAGCCCAGTACATGCTGACTACAGTACCATTGGCCATAGTTTAACACATAAACCCTGGCTACATCTACACTGCGAAAGGAGAGAGCAAGGGACCAACTCCTGACTCCATCGTCAACTGCCACAGACTGGCTCATGTCCTCACTGCCTGTGGCTTTTCACCTCTCTATCAAATTTGCCTTGGACTCAGCTAGCTGGTGTGGTCCATACAGAGAAGAAAAGTTAGGTAACATGAGTGGTGGAGGATCCTAACCAGGAGCTCACACTCTCTCCCTATATATTTAGCAGCGAGAAGCTACATTTTGAGACTAATGCAATGCCTGGTCTTAAACTGGTAAGAGAATAAATGATGAATAAATAAATTAAATGCCAATCCACATTGATAAATAGCCCTCACAGAATGGTATCTGGATGTGCTGGCCAGCACATGCATCTGCAAGGCTGCCCTTTCAACACCTTTTGGCAGTGAAGGCAGGTTTTGCAGGGTGGCAAACAAACCTAATGGCACTTCCTTCCTGAAGGCTGGGGTGAGGGTGACATTGCTTTTATTTGCCCAGTTCAACAAACAGTAGGAGCTCTTCAGCCCCTTTCCACCTCCACTGCCATTAGCAAGTAGTGTGACACCTGCTGTGGGTGCTGCCTCCAAATTTAGGAATTTAGGTATGCTGTGGTATATGCCTGTCCATCTCCCAGCTTTTTCTTTACAAAGTAGTGAAGATTCTTTATGGGGCAGTAAATTTCTCTTTCTAAAGGAGAACTCCAAGATACTTGAGAATGTCCCTTGCAAAACAGTAAATAATTGTAATGAATTTGCATTTTGTTTTTGAAGCTTCTGTTTACATTTATCCATGAATGAAGATTTGCCATCATCGGCTCCACTAAAGAGTGGAAATAGTGCAACTCACAGTTAGGAGACTTGCCCAGGATGGAAAATGGAAGATCAGAATAAATATCTGTATCTTCTTCTGCCCAATCTTTTGCATTAAGCACACATCCCCCATCCTGATGATGAGTACGTGGACATTCTCAGAGGCAGTTGCACTTTGCCTGCAGCAGGGGAATGGAAAAAGGAAGAGCAAATAATTTTTTTACTCTCAAGTACAGAGATAATTTTTTTTCTCCAATAACAAATTTTCTTCTGAAGGTGCACAACTGCACCATTGGAGCATCTGTCTTGTGCCTTGGCACATGCCAGAGATGATCAAAGCAGCAGCTTTTGTTTAAAGCAATAGAAAAGCAGGGTTGCAGAACATCCAGGGTTGGATATAACACCACAAAGCAAGGAAGAATCACAAGAGCCAACTATGTAAAATGGTTAATTTTTTTTTCAGCTGTTTGCTAGTGTGCAAAATAACAAGGTAGAGCAAGTGACATGGTCCTGAAATAGTTTAGTCAACAGACATACTCCCCATTTTTGTTCTCCCACAATTTCCTTATACAGATTTGGGGCATGTAGATTTTTTTTCAGCATCCATTTCTCAGTTCTGTAGAAAATCAGTCCAGCCGTCAAAACAATGTTGCTATTTTCCATGACAGTGAGAAACAGCATGTTTTTAACAACATTTTTCTTTGCTTGTGACACAAATTTAAACTCTGCCATTGAATGAGAAATGAATAAGCCTAGGCACACTGTTCATAAGAAAAAATTCTCAAAATGAAGCAGATTCTATTCATACTAGTTATGCTTTAATACAAACATAACACTGCATGAAGCAAAACTTTTTCATAGTATTTCTATAAGTGATTAATTCATTTCAAACCATCAAAGACTACAGAGAAGGCAAACATTCCCAATCCACAAATAGTCATTGAAATACATATTTTAAGGCACCTGGTTTTTTTCAGGAACTTGAGCTCTAAAGTATTGCTTGTGAGTAATCATCAGTATCAGTAATCTTCAGATGATTTATTAATGCCTTGCTAAAAAGCTCTGATGTAACAGTCCAGTGCTGTTTTCTTATTTTCTACAGGGAGAAGAAAATCCCAAGCACTGTCATCATCAGCTGGCTTGTATCCAGTACTTCCAAATTACTTTAAACGATCAAGAACTGGGCGTTAACTTCTCTTATGTCAGGAGAGTAGGTAATAAAATCAAACCAATCAGTCAAAATGTAGCAGCTCTGTAACAGTGGGAGGAGAGGATGAGATCACTGGTTCTGCAAACCAGAGTGACCAGCTGACTTCTTTGTCTGCTAGCCTACATGCTCTCCGCTAGCAAAGCAAGAGACAAGACATTGCGTTGTGAATAAGAGGCTTTCCTTTGTAGCCACTCTGCACAGTGAAGCTAAGTGACCTGGTGACAGTCCTCCTGAATGACAGAATCATAGAATCAACCGGGTT
>NW_008687591.1:36464-53602 GCF_000695815.1 Acanthisitta chloris | reverse complement strand
TCATGGCACTTGTGCTTAAGTCCCTTCGCCAGCCTCTTTGCTTTTCTCTGGACCTGACCTCAATGTCCCTCCTGAACTGAGGGGCCCAGAACTGCACACAGGACTCAAGGTGTGGCCTCACCAGTGCCGAATCCAGGGGCAGAATCACCTCCCTGGTCCTGCTGACCACACTGTTCCTGATCCAGGCCAGGATGCCATTGGCCTGCTTGGCCACCTGAGCACACTGCTGACTCATGTTCAACTTTCTGTCTATCCAAACTCCCAGCAGTCAATATATTATTGTTGCTCAGAGTTATGGTGGTATAAGCAGCAGTAGAAAATATTGTCTGCAATTGTTTTCTCATCTTGTACAATATGACAACTCCATCTATTTTCTTATCCATGTTTTCATAATGCAGCCCTTTTGCTTTCCAGAGCTTTATTGAATGAAGAGTTATGCTTGCTTATACCTTTTTACCTCCATGTTATTTGTGTTTTTTCGCTTTCTAGGTATGACACACAGAAAAGGACTGAATATTCCCCCAGCAGCTGTTGGCTTTCTGCATTGTCCTGAGACCTCTAAAGCCTCTAAACTGTAGTTTAGGGGTTTCAATCTTTTGCTGTATACAGGCAATGCTTGCAAAAATACTATAGGGTTTAATTTCTACCTAAAGTGTGATGTACTTGCACTTCTTATCTGAAGTCTGTAGCTATTCCTCAATCTTCTCTTTCGTTGTCCATAACCATTCACCCTAATCAGTTAGCTGTAATTTTTAGGGCAACAATAGAGATACCATCCAGCTGGCTATTGCTTTCTCTTCTAACAGGAAAAATGGAACTCACACTCTCCAACCCCTTTTGAGTTTCAAGACTTGAGTTTCAATCCAATTTCAGTGACTGCAAGAGTGATCAAGCTAAGTTTTGGAGATCCTTGTTTGTACTTCAGTAATGCTTTTCATAAGTTTCTTGCTGTACAAAACACTAGCTTCAGGGTAAATAACAGTCTTGACAATATTCATGAAACAAAGGGATGCTTGTCTGGTTGTTTAGATGAGCATACGTAAAAGGTCAGAAAAACCAACAATCTACACCTGTGGCAACATGCTACAGAGCAGTTGCGGTATTAGAGTCAATGGCACATGTTACTGCTAAAGGTCTGGGACCTGAAGACAAAGGTTTCTTTCTGACTTTGGCAGGTTCTTCCGTTTCTCTTACTGCTGCTGAAAGACTCATCTATTACAACATGGCATAGCTGATGCAAACACATGGCTTGCACCATTGTACATATAAGCTGCATACTGTAATTTAGAGGTGACTGCTTCTTGTTAGATAGACTCTGTTGGATTTTCAAAGTAAACATAAAGGGAAAATAACACTCATTTAGAGGTACACCCAAGAGAGAGGTCTAGTACATCACCAGCTGACCAAAGCAAGAAGTTATGCTTGTGCTTCCACAGACACATATCAAATTTAGTCCTGCTAAGTTATACTACCTCTTCATATACCCTCTCCTGTAAGCAGCTTTTCCAAGTGACTCAGTAATGAGATTGGAGACTTTGGTGCCCAGCAGAAATCTCACAGTTCACTGGGATGTGGACATTGCCTTATCAGAAGTTTGTCTTTATGGCTTTCTCATTTTAACTCAAGCTATAAACATGATAATCATTAACTTTTCTCTGCTCAGAGTACACTGACAGTCTTGTTTGTGCATTGTGTATTTGTGTAAGTCCATGATGATAATCGGTAATTTCAGGTCTGTAACCAGGACTGGTTATTAGTGAGTACAGAGAAAGAGAGTAGAGAAGAAATGGATGTTTTTTTTAATGTTTATGGATCACAAATTTCTAACAGCTCCCTTTGGTTGTTCTCTTTCATGAAATCATGAAAAAAACCCCAAACCCAAAGAAAAGCCCTTTGTAAAACAGAGGAAGAAGACCTGATTTCTCTCTCCCTCTTTCTCTCTCTCTCTCTCTCTCTCTCCTCTCTCTCTCTCTCTCTCTCTCTGCCTGTCTTCTTACAGGCTTCTATTCCAACAGTTTCATTTCCATCCTCCTTCTGTGCTAGGCTGTGAAATCATGGCACAAGGCAGCTTGCTCAGAATTCTCCAATATTCATTATTTAAAAAAAACAAACCCAAGGCAAGCCAGAGGTCTAAGCCTCAGACCAAAGGGAGTGAAGGAAGCTGTAGCTCCATGCTCAGGATGGGAGGATGATTTGCTGCAGGTGTCATAACCAGATGGTGCAGCCCTACTCACCACCTGGTGAGAGGATCTTCTCTGAACCACTGCATGGCAGCATGCTGGCATGACCCTGGGTTGCTGGTACTGTCACCACAGTTAACCAGGGAGGTTGGAGGAAAAAGGCAAAATACATATGTTTATGCATTCCCATGCACAGTTTACTTTGCTTTGTAGCTTTGGCTTCCTCTATGCCTTGAGAGACACTGATGTGTAGAAGGCATAAATCCAGGTCTAGAGCCACATGATCTGAAATAAAATTAATACAATGGACTTAAGTTCCAAGTTCTTAGTGCCAAATAATGCTTGCAACTGAATACAGAAGCAGAACATGGTATAAAAGAGATTTACAGAGGCTGCTGTGCATAAGCCATGTTCAAAGTGGTTGCTTGGGCTTTCTTCCCAAAGACACCCACAGGCCATTCAGGAGGTCAGTACAGCTGAAAGCTGAAACTGCCTGTGGAGGAGAGGGAGGGAGAGGGAGCTCAGGCTGAGAGGTACTTGTTCCCTTTTTCTGTTCATCGAAGTGCTGACAGTGCTGCTTATGAGTGGCAACTCAGCCTTGGGTCAATCTAGAGAAAAGTTAAATAAAATATGACTAGTCATATATGAACACCAACTTGATTTCAGAAGTTACTTGGGATATGAGGTGTGAAAATCAAATTAAAAGAGCAGAAGAACTATGGTGTCTGATGCAGGTAGATGAATTTAGCCTTCACTGCCTCGAAGGAGGGATTGCCATACCTTGTCTTTCCTAGTGCATCTTCTATACATGAAAAAAGTTAGGCTCTAACACAATCTGTCTTATATACTTAGAGTGAAGTAATGAAGACATAAAATACAAGGTCTACCCAGTCAGGCTAAAGTCCATACAGTTTCCTGTGTTGCAGCTGATGCTAAGGGAAGGATATAGGAACAAGGCAATAATCCCATGTGAACTTCCATTCCCTGGGTAATTGGTGGCAGACCTAATGTGAGCCAGTCTGATTTGTGAGGCACTCAACTAGGTGACTCACCTGACAGGCTACATTTATCACAGGTTGCCCTGTGTTCAAAGCATCCTCCTGTCTCTGTGGTCTTATGTGCAATCCAATCAGTTCCAAGTTTTGCAGATGCTTTAGACCTTTCCAGTGCTGTGGATACCTTGGTCACTGGGAGCCTCAGCATGCTGTTGAGGAGGCTTTGTTGGTCTCTGAGCTGTCTGACCCCCTCAGGCTGCCCACATTTACAGGAGCCCAAGGTCCTAGATTTGTAAGGGCCACCTTTGGGTCTTCACACCCTGTTCTTTTTTTGGCTTTGATAATATTTTAATTCATTTTATGAGTGTGTTTAAGCAATAGGGTTAATAAGTAAGCAGGTAATTAGAGGCTTTCTCACTATATATTCAAGGAGCAGAGTTAAGGTTGTGTGACCTTTTCACAACTTGGAATCCTGTGATTAGAAACATTATTTTAGCATGACTAAGCTACTCATTGCTGGTTCCTTACCCTTATTTAACTGTATGAGACACCACTGGGTCCATTGTCCCTAATACCAAGAAAGCTGGAAAAAAGAGGCTTCATCATAATATTTTTCCCCTGCTCTTCCTGAACTGTTTTCCCAAAACTATGATTGTAAGAATGGAATTTGTTTCTTGTGGGATTCCAATAGCGAGCGGATGCACAGTGAGGAAGGCATGGAAAATAACCCTCCTCTCCCGCAACCATCTTCAGCTGTTCAGTGTTTTGCTTGGTATGGTTTCCACAGCATCTGAAGAGCCAAGAAAATGAGAAAACCCTTGCACAAGAGATAATAATCCTACATATGACTTTTGACTGAACTTGTCTGACTAATGTGCTTTAAAGTAAAACCCCGTGCTTACCAAATCCAACTTGGAATAGTTTCTTTGGCCTCTAGTTCCCTGGCACTCAAGCACTGCTGCTTAAATATCACACCAAAGAACCTGAGTAATTCCAACTTGCATCAGTTCCAGGCTTTCCAATGACAACACTGTTTTGCATTGATCATTTTTCTGAAAGACTGTTTCTCTAGGATATACTGAGGCCAAATGGATTGAGGCTTCAATGGATTCAATCAGCAGAGCATCAATGAACACAGTGATGCAGAGTTTGCTTGCCTCAGCTGATAATCTGGCACATTTGTATTCCTGCCTACTTTTTACGGAATTAAAGGAAATCTAGATGCTCAGGTTATGTCTGAATGTCTGTAGATGCCAAGCCATTTGACCATGCCAGTCTAGGTCCTAAGTAGCTAATTGAGGTGGCTTCAGAGCTACCTACTCTGCTGTGCAGAGTGGTCAAGGACAGAGAGTGAGTGATAAAATACCCACCAAGTGAGAGAACAGAATATAATAAACAGTTCTTCAGTGACTTCAAGTATGAGCTTTTGCCATTAGGAATACATTTGCCTTTCCAAAGCTTCACCCATAACTGTCTAAGCCAAGATTTTCATCCTATTGGATATGTGACTAGTCTAAAAATTCATCTGCACAGAAACAAGTGTTTATTCAGGGTTACAGGCCTGTATTGTGAATGATGCCGTGAGTGGGAGTGAGGTCTTTGGCTTCTCTACTGAGTCTAGCTGAGAGGGAGCTCACAGTGCTGTGCTTTGTACTCATAGCTAGAAAGGTGCTGATAACACACCAGTACTTTGGCTACTGCTGGGCAGGACTGGCACAGAATCAGTGCTGTCCTCAACACTCCAGCCACCCCCATCCAGGGGGTGGGCAAGATCCTGGGAGGGGGCACAACTAGGCCAGCTGATCCAAACTAACCAAAATAAAATTCCATACCATATGATGTCAGCTCAGATATAAAAGCTGAAGGAGGAGGAGGAATGGGGGGAGGGCATTCATCATTACGTTTGTCATCCTTAACAACTATCCATCCATAGCGAAGTCCTGCTCTCCTGAAGATGCTGGACACTTGTCTGTCCATGGGAAGCAGTGAATTTATTCCTTGCTTCCCTTTGCTTCTATGTGTGTCTTTTGCTTCCCTATTAAGCTGCCTTTATCTTGACCCATGAGTTTTCTAGCTTTTACCCTTCTGATTCTCTCCCTCATCCTGCTGGTGGGGGAGGGCATGAGTGGCTGCATGGGGCTTGGCTGCTGTTGGGGTTAAACCATGACAGACTCAAATGAAGAAAATGTCAGTCTTCCACTAGACATTTTTCAACACAGAGCTGGCTGGTTTTTTTGGGTTCGTCCTTTTCTTTCCTCCACTCATAATCTTTGGTCTAACTGTTTACAGAGTTGCAGCTCCCAGCTGCTCACTCTGCTCTGGTGCTGGAAGAGCCAATAAAACAGAGCATATGCCCACCTCTTTGGCAGGTTCCTTAAGTTAAGGCACTTATGAAAGAAGGTTTCTCTGTAGGACACAGAGCAGCAGCAGTGCACAGAAAGCTGGTACTTCAGCTGTTGTCTAAATTTCTCTGCTGCCAAATAATATCAAAATACTTAGGTGTAGATACTACTGCAGTATCTCAGTATTGCTGTGGTTAGTCCTGGTACCTCTCTGAGGCCAATTTTGTCTCTTCTCTGAGTGGCCTAACTCTGCCCTCCCTACCCCCCATTACTCTCCATGGATAGTTCAGGAGAAATAACTACTGTGAAGGATTCAAGTGACACACTATTTGGTGCACCAAACTGAAAAACGATAGCTGAAATCAGAGCCAGCATTTGTCTGTACTGACTTTGGTCTGATGTCTTGCACCAACGGGCAGAGAAGTACCTTGTACATCCATGACTTCAGAATGCAGCTGTAGAGAAATATAGTGAACAGTAACAGTCACAGACAAATGAGGAGCTGAAAGAAAAATGAAGAAAGAGAAAGAGTGAAAGGTGAGGAGAAAGGGGGAGAGACCGTGTACAAACTAGATTAAATTTTAAATAATGTTTTGTTCATGTCCATTATTGGTTTCTCTTCTCTCAGGGTACAGGTCATACACCCAACCCAATTTATTTCATGTTTGTCCATTGCTCATGATATGTTTTGAAGACAGCCCCTGAAGGAAGATTGTAATCATCCTCACAGTGGTAGATGCAAATATCTCCTCCTTTCTTATAGAGCACTTGCTTGCAGGAGTTATGTTCTACTTCACCAGAGTGTTTGAAACGGTTGGAAAATTCAGGAAGATGAGTCAACAGGGTCTGGTCATGGGTATTCATTTTGTTGAATGAGGTTAGCACATTGTGCTGAGGTCCTGGGCAAGATCAAGGAAGGTAGTGAGGAGGCAGGTACTAGCGCCAGAAGTGCAGGGATGGAATGAAAACTGCAGAGGTTAAAGCTGAGCCCAGGCGAAAGGAAATGAAAGGTGAGGAAGAACAAAAATGTAGGATGACCATGTATTGTCAAAGAGAAAGAGGCATTGATACTTCACATAGTCTGAATAGGGTCTGAAAAACTAAGAGATTTCCTTCCTTTTTCATATGACCTTTTCTTTTTTAATGAGGACAGGGCAGACAATTAGGAATGAGGGTATGAGCCTGAAAATTTGCAGTCTCTGAGAAGCAGCATGATACAGAGAACACAAGGTGCTTTGGGAAGGGATAACTTTTTTCCAGAGTCCCTAAGGAACTGGCACATTGTGGGGGTAGGATCCTTAAAAAATTAGTTTAATCAAATCTGGTAGCACCTGCTTAGATGAGAGAAAATGTAGTACATACTGCTCTAGGAAAACAGAAAATGGCAAGCTGGAAAACTAGCCCTTTTAAGTCTGACCTCAGCACTATGTGAATTCTAAGACAAGAATAGTTACACATATGGAAGTCAGTGAAAAATAGGATTTGAGTTAGAAAAAGATGAAACATGCAAAACTAAGAGATTTATTTTCCTTGATAACTACATCACTAAACAAGGGAAATAAGAGTGATCTGTATTATCCCAACTTCAATAAAACATGCCACATGGTATTACACAGGAAATGATCAGTTCATGTGAAGAAGATATGGGACCTACTGGAAGATCAACAAGACAACCCAAGGAACATATGGCTGACTGAGGCTTACTTAGTTCTTCAAGGGTTAATCTTGAGCTAAAATTGTTTAAGAATTTAATTAATGACATTTGTAATCAGTACAGAAGAAGGGAGTATGGTGGTGAGACAGAATACACAAGAAAACCAGAATTACTTTGGGTTTGAAGTAATAGAAACAGGATAATAGTTCTTAGTGCAAACTCTCAGATCATATGTCTACTGCTAAGTAACAGGGATTTTGCAATAAAAATTGCCCTTGTCACTTGAAAATAACAGGAGTATAAAATAGATATAGGCATGATACAGCAATGAATAAAACAAGTGTTTATAATATATGCCAACAGAAGCAATTCCACAAGATAAAAATGGACTGATGCTGATCTTATGCATATCAGTGATCCCCTTGAAATAAAATGTGCCTTTTCAGGTATCCGTGTTTAAGGAATAAGAATTCAAATAGGAACGGAGGCCAAGAAGGACTGCCCTGGAGCACATTTAGGGAAACAGAGGACTGATCTTGCAGGAGAAAACTAGAATGGCTCAACAGCACTTAGCCCAACAAAACATTCTGAGAGATGATCTGCTTGCTGCTTAAACAACCACATGGGCTGGCATTTAAGTAGGAAAAAATAGCTTAATGACAGCTTAATGGTGTTCTTATCAGAAACACACGAGTCTCGGAAATAGCTGGGAACAAAACTAGGCTGGGAACTGGAAGAGTTTTCTTTAAATTCAAGGGGATGTGGTGCTGTAATGGGCTCCTGGCTGCCACAGAAGGACAGGGCCATACCTGCTTTTGGGAGAAACTTGCTCAGATCAAGAGCATGACCTAAAGTGCAGCCCAGACAGCCAAGAGTATTTCAAGGAACTTTTTCTGTATTCCTAAATCTGCCTGTTCCTACCAGCTGATGTCAGCTGTTCACCTCCACACATAGGGAGCAGGCCTGGGGAAGAATTATTTCTTAGATGGGCTCAATCTCCCTGGTTCTTCCTGTGTGGCCTTGAACTGCACTCTATTTAGGGCATGTGGTGGAGCACCACAATCTAACCCAAGGCCTGTAAATGGTTTGCAAGAGGTTCCGTGAGAAAATTCTGTGTTTAAAATGTGAAATGTGTTTCAAATTTTGGATGGGCACAGAGGTCATGTGACAGTGACTCTGCTTCCCAATTGGAAGAATATACCTCCTAGAACTGAATTTCTTCTCAAATACTTGCGTTTAGGACTCCACTGTTCATATTCTGAGAATATTCTGACCTATATTCTTCAAATTTGCTGTGTGTGCAAATAGTCCTGCTAGCAAATTCGTTCTCTACTCTCGAGCCAAAAGGGTGTGAATGCAGCATGAAATAAAACCATTTTTTGTTCAAATGAATAGTCCTAGTAAAAATTTCAAGGAACACACATAGGTCCTGGAGGGACACAGGAAACCAAGTGCTAGACAATCAGGAAGAGCAAGAAGAGGAACAGAGAGAGACAAATTGTATGAGAGAGCCTGAGGCATGTCTGAGGCAGGCTTTAAAAACAACAAGGACAAATTTGAGTTGAATAGGGAACCAGGAAGGCTGCCTGAGGATAATGAGAATATTGATCCCTGACAATTGCAAAGGAGAGTCCCATGCATCTAGGCAGGGCCACACACAAGAAAATCCAACAGTTGAACTTTGAGGAGCAGAGTCATTTCCAAGGTAGAAGCCCAGACTGTGGAATAGAAGGATGAGGCCCACGAGGGGTGAGAAATAGAGGCAGAAGATATGGAAGAAGGATTAAGAATGAGGAAATATGCCAGTACAGGAGTCAGGAGGAGGTAAACCACAGGTGGGACTAAGTAAGACAAGGAAGAGCAGAGCTGCTCAAAATTTCAAAGTCACACTGGAAAGCTGGCAAGATTTGTATAGTTCCAGATTGAAAGCATGTAAAACCACCTGTACAGAATGTGCATCATTGCAGGATTCAAGCAGAAAGCTGTTCAACTCTGAATGAAGTTTTGGGGTTTTGATCAAGCCACAGACAAAGAAAACAGTTCTGAAAGTGTGGGTGGGATGCTAGATTTCATTGAGAAAATTTCTCCTGCCTGTAAAGGTTGTAAGAAAGTGGAAAGTTATGCTTTTTCTTTTCTCCAAGCATTTTTCTCCATAGGATTCCCTTGAATACAGTCTCTTTTTACATGAAAACTTCCATTTGCTTCTGTCCCTTCAGTTACACTCTGCATATATTCCCCCACCATGAGCTGGGGATCTCAGGTGACCACTCAGATTGCTTTTGTTTTTGTGCAAATAATGAGTGCAGATTGCATTTTTGCTCCTCCTTGACTCTCCTGCATTGAACCACTGGTACCTAGTTTCTCTGACCAGCCTCTTTTTGCACAGTGAGGGGGA
Source organism: Acanthisitta chloris (assembly GCF_000695815.1). Taxonomy (NCBI): domain Eukaryota; kingdom Metazoa; phylum Chordata; class Aves; order Passeriformes; family Acanthisittidae; genus Acanthisitta; species Acanthisitta chloris. The sequence continues at coordinate 44,036 of NW_008687591.1, read as the reverse complement.
TCTTTAGAGGATCTGAAGAAATCAAGGGGAGGAAAGAGAACGATGATTAGAGACTTCTGAAAGGGGCAGTGAGGAATTAGGGCCTATACTCTTTGAAAATTTGCGTGACACTCCTTAACGGTCCCTGCCTCATTTTCCACTTGGCTGCTTTATGACTGAACTGTAAACTAAAAATGACATGGGCTCATTAATTTGGCAGCAACTGGCAAGATGTGGCCATTTAGCATATCCACAAAGCTATTGTTTAAGGCTGGGTCATGTCAAAGGGCAAGCTAAATATGACCGAACCTCTGAAAGGCTGAGTCTAGGAGTCCTAGAGCCTAAACCTTCTCCCTAACCTTTGCTTGTCTTCAACAGTGTGATCAGCTTGGGTTTTCAGGGGAAGGCTTTACATAAAGCTGTCAAGTTACTAGCAATATTATGTCAGTTTGATTTTTTTTTAAAGCAGGCTCAATTATATCATCCTCTTTTCACATCTGACAAGCAGTGCAAAAAGTGTTTGCAATAGCTCCTTCAAGGGAAAGGAAATGCTTTGGTTATGGGTTACTGCTACAAGCCCAGAGTATAAGGGAAATCTAAGCTCAAACACTTTAAAATGTCAGATGCCACAGAATGGCTGAAAAACCCTTCAGGACATTGGTCTGACTGCATTTATTTGGTTTAGAGAGTAGGTGGCTAATCCCATCACTATTAAGGAATTGAAGTGCAGGACCAGTGGGCAGTTCTCATTTGCACAGTCTGAAGGAGCCCATCTGAGTCCAGCATTAGAAAGCCACACAGCAAACTGCAGGCTGAGTATTCATACCCATCTCTTCTCCAGTCTAAAGAGGAGAGAGAGAAACAAAAATATGAAAGCAGTTTCTCCCCTTCCTTTCTCCTGTTCCTCTGCTCTACTGCCCCTCAGGTGTAGTGGAAGAGATTTTTGTGTCTTTGTCAAGAAGGTTTGCTCCCACTTTCCCTTGAGCTGACTATGACAGAAAAGGATATTCCAGCCCACACTCTCCCTAACCATAAGCTGACATTTATTCAGGGGACTTGGAAGGAAGCCTTTCCCCAGCTGGTCCATTCCTGTTTGGGACATCTACATCTGAAAATAATACCTCTGCTATTTATGCACGTGGTCCTGTCATGACCTCGTCTACTAGGATAGATTAACTGAATTTCTCCAATGTTTTCTTTACTTCCTGATGGCCACTATTGACTTTGCTGTGTGATGAAGGCTTTCCCTTCGAAGGAGCTAAATATGCATCAGTGCAGGAAAATTGGCATGCCTGAACTTTGAGGTGGTTTGCTATTCAGAGGCTTTCAAATGTGATTTCTTCCCTTTTTAAATGAAGCCATACTAAAGCAGAAGGGACAAATAACTTAGACTGTCGTTTCCTTCTTGGTGAGCAGTCATCTTAATGGATTTTGCAGAAGGCAAATCACAGTTCTTAGGTGTCAAAATTTAAGTTTGCTTTGTAAGCAAAAAAAAAAAAAAAAGACAACCAGTCTGAAATGTAAATGTTACACACTGGCTTTGTCATGAAAAAAGATCTTAGCCTGGCTTCTAATTATTGCATTTAAACTTTAAAGAGTGTAGTAATAATAAATCAGCCTTTTTTTTTGCCAGCTTTATATTCTGCTAAGCCTAACAGGTAAATGTTTTTCTATGCTGACTGATTAAGACATCTTGAGGAAAAGCTCTTACTCATGTAAGTACAGCATAACTGAAACTCTCTTTTTTTCTGCTTCTGTCTTTCCAGTGATATTCTCCTATATATTTCTACTTTTTTTTTTGTTGTTTTGTTTTGGTTAAAAGTTCATGCAGGGTTGATTAATTTTAGCAAGTCTCCAAAAATGAACTGGGCTTTTATGCCTCAAGGAATTTTTTTTGACATTTAGCAGCAAAGAAAACTATTTCCTCTCCCATTCAAAGCTAACCATGTTTAATTGGCCTAGAAGTCTCTGTAGTTTGGAAAATGTTTGTGATATCCCATCTGTTTTCTCATCCAGTCATTTGATTGGACCTGTGTTTACCCTCTTGTTGGGTTTACCCTCTTGTTGGGTTTACCCATACAATGATGTTGATATGACAAGGTATTCCCTTGAAACAAAGCTAGATCTTACAGTCTGTGTGACCCTTAATAATGCTCTGTTACACAGGCAAAAACAACTCTGCACTTTTAGTGATGGTTTCATAAGATCTCAAGTTTATTTTAACTGCTTGGACACATCAGCTGCATGAATAACACACAATGTAGAGGCATGCAGTCACACACAGCTGTGCTTTGGGGACCATTTGGAGTACTTAATGGGGATATATTTGTTTGCTTCAGTGGATTCAAATGAATAGTTTTGTATCTTTTGACCTTTGGTTGAAATGAAATAGTTTAATGCAACAAACAACCTCTAAACTCATAGGCTACCATTTGCATCTCCCCCTGAAGATCATTAAGAGACTTTAGACTTTCGGGTGACAAGCAATATATTTTGTAAAACAACAGGGATTTAAGATGCAGACATGTACAGATGTTGCGTTTTCCATACATTTTTGTGGTCAGATAGCAATGTTTGAAGATGTATGTGTGAGGTCATTTGAATTCACTGGGAGATGAGAGCTTCATAGGCACAGAGACCATCTGGCGATCAGATGTGGACTGCAGGTAGACCTATTTGTTTTTAACTGAAGTCACTGAGGAATGAAAATGTCAAGTACCCTAACACTGCAGAAAAATGATAATCACTAACCACCCAGCCCAGAGTCTGTTTAACCAGTCTCAAAAAAAGTAATCCAGTCAATGAAGTAGGAAATTGCAGGCATTACAGTACTTTTTCTCTTCTGTGTGTGTGTGTGCATCTGCCTATGTGTATATGCAAGTGTGTATATTATGGCAAGTCCTTAATGGAGTGGTGAGATTTCTTGTGTGTCTGCTCATGGTGGTCCACACAAACAGAAAGACTGGTAATTAGAGAAATTGCTCTAAAATCACTTAGCCTGAAGTGTCTGACAAGCTGCATTCAGCCTCTGACATGCGCATAAATCCCAGATTTTTGGATGTTATTTGACCCTGATGATAAAACTTTCTGGCTAACTGCTGTGATGTTGGTTTCAGAATTGGAAGTTAAACTGTGCAAGAATGTAATTCAGAATGTCCCTCACACCCTTCTGCCTGTTCCCCAACCCCAGCCTTCAGCTGTAGGTACTGGCATGGTGGTTGGAAGTATTGAACTGTTGGCACAGAAGAACTGAGGTGGGCTTACTTGCTATTGAGGTGCCAGAAACCACATCAAAGAGAAAAGAGTGAACCTCTGAGGAAAATGGGAAAGAAGACAACACCATGCTGTCTGAAGACAGGGATTTCCTCCACACACTTAGGATGCATTTTCAGATATAAAAATGAGCCTTTCAGACTTTGTCTGAAAGACAAAAAACAAAAAGAACCACACAAACTTGTAAAGAAAATTCCAAATGATGAATAATACATGGTTTGGTGTGAGCACTTTCTGTACAAAATTATGATCCGAAGCACAACATCTGGCAGCCTGTCTTGTCTACAATTACTTTGAGCACCTCAATATCTTGAGAGCTGCTTGAAATTTGCATCAATGGCTGGGGGTGACATATTGAACCCTTAGAACTTCTGTCACCCTGTTCAATAGAATTTTGGTGTTTCTGGGCAAAGATTTCATAGTCGCACTCCAGCTGCTCATGGAACAACATCCATGCAGCACAACCTGCAAGTGGCACTCTGGTGATTAACCTGGGCAAAGTTAAAAACCTAGATGAGCCCAGAGAACACATGGAGGTCTCAGATCTTAGACATGTCCAAGACATTGCAGGAGATACTGGGACAGCTAAGTAAAATGTAGGGCAAAATCTAAGGCATACTACCCCTCCCCTTGTACCAGACACTCCTTTTAAAGATATCTTGACCCCTGGGAGAAAAATCTTACTCACCCTCTTCTTGCTCACTCTTCCAGATATCTGAAGTCCTAAGAACACTTCTTTCTCTCTCTCTCTCTCTCTCTCTTTTCCTCTTTCATTCTTTTCTTCTTTCCTTCCTTACTATCTTCTTTCAGAACATCTGTTCAGATTTACTCAGGTGCTTCACCTCTTCTCACTTTCTTTCCCTTAGTACAGCTCCCTGATTCAGATAAGAGCTGCATCTTTTGTGGATTTGTGGATTATTTTTGGCTTCAGGAAGAGATAGGGTACTACACTCCTCCTTGTCTCTAAGACACATCCTATCTTCCTTCACATTCCCTCAATTATGTCTTGTTTCCATATTATTCCTCTGTCTCAGTGATTTCAGTGAGATTCAACTGTTAATTTCTGATTTCTTCTCCAACCTAAACTAGGAATTTAGTACCATGACACCTCTATTTCTTCTGGTGGAGTAGATGTCTTGATGGCATTCATATGCTCTGAAAAGCCTGATGCTTGCGAAAAAGAGAATATTATCACCTATATTATCACTCAGTGGTAAATCACTGGGTGGATTATCAGTGAACAAAGTCCATGATATTTCTCCACAGAAAAGCAATTTACGGTATGATATGGAAGTTTTGCCATCAGAGTGTCGATGTAAAAAAAATTCATTATCTACAAATAGTTTGTGGGAAATGTTGCAAAAATTATTATGAAGTAGAAGAAAAATATTGAGCTGATAAGCATTTAGGCATTTTCTTATGTGCCCGCTATAGAAACAAAACATCATTCAAACTCCAAGCTCTTCATAAAAATTTTCCTTATCAAAAGCTTTGAGTCTGATTTTCAGGTGTAAGTAATTCTTACATAAATAATTTTATTGATAGTTTTAAATAATCTGATTTTCTCTATGTGTAGTTGACTAGTTGCCACTTTTTATCAGGAACAGAGAGTAAATAAATGAGGAATCTGAACATGCTCTCTCACTCTCTATCAAGTAAGGCCCCATGCAACAGAAGCCTAGATCCCTTTCCAGAAATGCAAGTCTAGGCTGACCCAGTAACACAGAAATCCTGAATGGAGCTATTCCAGATTTATATCAGCACAACAACAAATGGAATAAAGCCTGAAAACCACAACCCACATGATGTCAGACAGCCATCTCCATCACTTGCAGACTGTGGTCTTCAGGGCTCCTTTCAGCACGGGGTGATGAGCATTGCAATTAAGTTTGTAGGATCTCCAGGCAGACTATCTGACTCACTCTTCTCTGGATGGAGCATATCTACAGATCTGCCAGCCTAACCATCTCTATCTAATCTTTGTCAGATAAAGCTGCTAAGAGTAATATAAATTTGTAATGAACATCAAAACCTCTTCCAAGTCTAGATCAAGAATTACTTGGGTTTGGTTCTGAGTTCTTTGTAAAAAGGTCATATTCCAAAAATTCAGCACTTCAGTACATGCTTCAGGAGGCAACTCCATCTAGATGTGATAGAAAGTATGTATAGATCTCCCAGGACACATTAACAACAGTTGTGGTATATGCAAGCCTGCTCTTCTCACAGTAAGACAAGAATATTATTCCCTTGGGTTGATTTCTTTCTTGTTGAGGTTCAGCTTGCATTAGTGTCTCAAGTTGGCTGATGCAGGACAATATGATTTACTTGAGATCTTCCCTTTGCATTTGTAATGATCTGTGTTGGTGTATTTGGCTGGAGGCAGGATTTATCTCTGCATTTGGCTTCTAGACCCAGCCTTATATAGTAATGCTCTCATCTGGCACACTTATTTGTACAGTATGTCTCTTTATGGCTTTTTAATAAAGAACAAGTTTCCTGGCATTTTCTTCATTGTCCTTAGGGTAGGAAAATGAACTGATCATGAGTTTTCCCCCAGCATTTTTTTTTTTACCCATGGAAGGCTCCTTTAGTTGAGTTGATACCTGGTTTTCACTTGAGTTAGTCAGCTGGAACTACAGTCACAATACTTTCATTTTCTTGCACACTTATTATAATTTTTATATTTCACTTAGTAAGGACCCTGAGTCCATGAATAAGCTAATCTGAAAGAAAGTACTGGCTTAAATAAACTGAGAATTAATAGCAAATGGCAAACATTTTTTTCAGGTTTTCTACAGTAACGAAGTCTAGGAGTGGCTGGTAAAGCAATGATTCTTGGTTGCATTAAGTGTGTCAGTGTTTTTTACAGAAAGATGATCAGTGTGTTTGCAGCTGAAGTTGTGTCTCATTAAATATCATCTGATGGATAGTGCAGAAAAGCAGGAGAAACAGCAGAAGTATAATTTTCACTAACTGGGAACAGAAACTCCTTAACATGATCCCTTTTTGTAATTCCTTTGAAAACAATATACATCTAAGCAAACATAACCATTGTTGAAACATTTCCTCTAGGTATATTCCACTCTTCTTGATGTGTTTTGGGACTCTACCAGCATCTACCATTATTTCACCGTGCTTTCTTTCCTCGCTTTCACACAGGCTGTGCACTGGACTTCCTTCTCTCTTCAATGAAGTGAGATGGACAGCCTGTTTTTGAAGCCTGTCAGTTCTGCTCTCTGGATTTCCCAGTGGAGGTTTCCAGATCTGTTTTCAGAGTAGTCAGATTGTGCCACCTGGCCCTTCCTCTGCCTGATCTGGGAGTCAGTCTTGCCAGCAGTATGCTGTTTTTATTAGGACACAGATGTGGACACTCACTCTTCCCTCTCTGGCTGTGCTGTTTGCCTTCCAGCCCACAAGAAAACTCTGATGTAAGGAATGGCTGAGCACCTTTGGTGCAGTCTGTAGAACGTGTGGCTAGGCATGAGTGTGAACTAGCCCTGGCCAAGGATGGTGTGCAGCCTATATCTCTTCTTTCTTGGGAGTTTCACTAACCATCAGAGCTGTTATAGGGAAGGTGGGCATCAACTTTTCCTTTTCAGGCAGATTCAGGCCAGTCAAGGTGAAGGTCCTTAGCACCATGTGAGCAGAGTTTATGGGACCTGTGCTACATGGCTGCTTCATTCTTAGACATACATCTATAGCTGCTTAAGAGCTAAGCAGTTGGATATGCTTTTATGGTTTCTTCACTTTCTCTTTAGTGCCTAAATTCCAGCTGAACTCCCCTTTTAGGGCTTTTTTCAGGAGCCTCATTGTGACCTCCAAGTTTGTCCCTGGTCTTGAGTGAGCATTTACAGAGAGACATATCACACTGTAACTTGGTGACTTGTTTTAATTACCTATCAGTACCTTCCAGATAAATACTGGATTGCTCTACAAATACCTGTGAAGTCTACAATGCATTGCCCAGAGAACACTCATAGAAAATTATAACTCGGGGAGGGCTTTGCTGTATTCAGCAGGGCACCAGCCTTATTACTAGGGAATATTAGATGTTCAAAACCAGGTCTACTAAAGGATGTACATTTGAGATTATGAGGAGCAGACCTGCAGAAAGGTAAAATATGTAACACACTTTAACAGTAGGGATTCTTGGTGGCTGCTCCAATGTCTCATCATCACCCTGTGGATGTGGCTGGTTCACTTCTGTCCATGGGTGCTCCTGTTGTTAGAGGTTACCACCAGACCAACCATTGTTCATTGCCGTGTGCCTTCCTGGTCTAGTCAGAATGACCCAATCTTCTTCTTGCCTTTGTCAGAATT
>NW_008687591.1:35637-36409 GCF_000695815.1 Acanthisitta chloris | reverse complement strand
GGCTTGGGTCATTGCCTCCCCTTCCTCACTGAAGTCTTTTTATTAATATTTCAGTTGTGTATCTCAATGGGCACATCCCTGGCTCTGCTCCTTTGTTACAGGCTCCTTAAAACATAGTATAATGTTGTAAATTATGCATCATGAAAGACTGATAATATTCAGCTTTCTCCCAGCTTTCTATAACGTCTTCATGTGTTGTGGAGGACAAAAGAGTGTTTTGAGGATGTGCTTGTCAAGACTGCACATTTCCATCCTTCCCCTCCTGCACATACCCACATATGCATACACACACTTCATGAGATTAAGGGAAAACCTGGGGGATGCTGTCACAGCTGCTTACATCCTTTACTTGTATCTAGCCTTCAGACCTAAATATGATAGGATAATACTTCTCACAAGCCCAGCCATACGTAGAGTTTGTGCTTTCTCCATTACAAACCGCTGCTGAAGACACTGGAGTTACATGGCAAAAGCATGAAATCAGAATCAGGCCCAAACTTTCAAGATTTGCTCTGAATTTCCTGGGGTTTGTGGTTAGAATCCAGACCCTTAACATTATTTTAACATAGGTTTTGCATTTGTATTTATAAACACAGTGTACTGCTGCCTATTTGAGTTTAGAATAGATTGTGGTATAAACATATTTCCTCTTTACACATTATAATCAGTGCACAATGGCCTGCTTTATGTAAAACATATCACAGTCTTTGCTTCTCTGCATGTGCTTGCATGCACATATAGCTTAAATTAACTAGCTTAATATTCTCATGAT
>NW_008687591.1:32140-35604 GCF_000695815.1 Acanthisitta chloris | reverse complement strand
GTCTTGCAGTTCCTATTTTGGAGTTTGAGATTAAACACTGTATTTACAGAAACATTTAATGATGATTCATTTTAACAGACTTTTGGTTGATGACTTATTTATAATTTCATCAACCAAACACTTCCCTTGACAGAGTATGTTTTGGCTCACTGTCATTCCTGACAGCTATGTAGAACAATCCATAGTGAATGTGTCCTTTGGAAAATTAGCCAAACATCATTCCAATACAATGACTCTGTAGGTGATAAGATGAAAATGATTGGTTACAGTTCATTGAATATTGCCCAAAACTTGTTCAAAACTACTGCTTGGCATAATCCATGAGAAGGTGTTTTGGCTTCTTTCACAGCATCACTGAAAACCAGTTGAAATCAAAGTTGAGTGTTGTTAGAGGGTAAATCAATAAAAATTGGGCCTGAATTTTTCAAGTGTTGTCTGCAGAGTCTGACCTAATTCTGCAAAATATTTTGCTTAACTTAGAGCATGAGAGTTTTACTTTTGGTGTTTAATCACACACTCATGTTTTAGTCGCAAGATTTTTTGGTTGATGTCCTTGCACTAACTTTACTTTCAGAGCAAATGCACAAACCACAGCAGTAATAATAATAACAATTCCAACACAACATTTTTATATGTAGATTTCACAGCATTTGCCAAGAGATGTCTCTATCATTATAGTCATTTTATGGAGACAAAATGGAGACAGAAAATTTTCAAGACACTGTGAGGTATATTGTCTAGGAGTTTCCTTCCAGCTGGAGACAGAGAATTGAAATCTGTTTAACTTCAGACCATTTCAAGACACCTTTACTCTAGTCATACTTCACTTGATGCTCCCATAAGATGTAACAAGTAGGTTGTTTGCTGAGCACCAACAAGGGTGTTGGAACAGTGAAGTCTATAGCTGTGGTGTCACTTGCTAGGCAGAAATTCTGTCAGTGCTCATGTCAGGCACTGTGGTGCTCTCTGGCAGAACAGTTGAAGAACAAAAATGCAATATCCTGTTGCCCTCTTTCTAAAAAGATGAAAAATCCAGAGGTTTGGGACAAAGTGTTTATTTATGGTCTCTGCTGGGTGCCTGTTCCCAGCTGCATCTATCCACAGACTATTTGTAAGCTGAAGAAAGAACTGCATGCTTTGCTCAGGACCAAACAGAGAACTGCAGTGCTGGGGGCTAGTCACACAGGCAGCTTTCCACTCAGATACATCTTCCCCCTGCACTGTCCTCCAAGTCCACACCACCACCTGTGGCAGCTCAGCATGACCCCAGCCTTTTGCAGTGTCCTAGGCTGTGTTTTTCTCCTGGTTTCCTTCCCACCCAACCTTTCCCACCCAGGCACTCTGACTGGCCCCAGAGTCATAGCAGGGCATAAAGGAGAAAAGGCAAAGCCACAGAGGACATCATTCCTCTTCACCCTTATCTAGCAGGATTATGCTGCACTGCTCTGCTTATCTGCACAAGGCTGTGAGAATATATAACTTTTTTTTGTTTGGAGTGCAGGAAAGATGTGATTTCCGAAGCTGTGTCTGACATTGTTGTACTTGCTTACATATGCTTTTGAAAAGCATTTACTTTATTATAAACAGCAGTATTTGTTTTTACAAAACACTCCATTTTTTAAAATTTTTTTGTAACAGCTGTACACTGTCTCCCAGTTTATAAAATTTGCAGAATGGATTAGATGTATGAAGATCCATCTGCTAAAATTCTCAATCACTAGACAAGAGAAATTAATTCACCTACAATGCTTTTATTCCTTCACAGAGGCTTTGCTGAAGAGATGTCAGGCTACATTAGAGAAAGATAAGTGCTATTATCTTCACTTTTTGTGTCCCAAACCAATGGGAATTGTCTGAAATCACTGCCTGAGTCAGCTGAAGAGCTAGGGTGAAACCTCTGTCTTCTCACTCCTGATATGAAAAATTATCCTCAAGTCAGCTTTCAAACTCAGACTGGTTTTAATGAAGATAAATGGAAGCCTTAAACCCTCTTAATACATTTCAGTATGTTAGCTGCAAGTCTCAATAGTAAACTTCCACCTGGGAAATCACTGCATATGAAAAATTAGTGTCTGTCCTCACTATGCCTGGAAATAAAGAGATACATAGATCCACTAAAATGCAACGCGCCCTGCAGCTAAAACATTGTATTAGCAGAACATATGTTATTCTCTCTCTTAGCAACTGACAAATGCAATGAACACCTCATATTTCATACCTGACTTTTCTAGGACTAGTTGCAAAACAAAATATGAATAATTTATCTTTGCTTTTTTGTGGGTTTTTTTTTTGTCTTTTTGTTTTGTTTTGTTTTGTTTTTGTTTTTGTTTTTGTTTTTGTTTTCTTTGGTTGGGTTTTTATTTTTTTTTTACTTTCACATGCAGTGAGATAAGTTCTCTGAGCTGTGAGCCATGCTGGTCCCCACCAATGCAGAGAAGAACAGGATCTGACTTCCCTTGTTCTCCTAAACTTATTCAGGGATTTCAGCATTATATACATATCTGCAAATTGTATCCCTGATGAAAAATACAATTACCTACTGGCTGGTCCCCTGCTACCCATGGGGGCCCCTCTCTTGCATGCTGCTGGTGGGGTCTGTTCTACTGCAGGGTCCTGGAGGGCTGAGAGTGGAAGCTCTTGGTCTGTCTGATGGAGTAGAGCATGGGATGAGTATGAGTTTGCTAGGGATGTGAGAGGAGGCTTGCCTTCTCTTCTTCAGATTATCCATGGTATCTCACTGTATCAAACAGCTGTGACTGTGCAGCCCCTTTAGTTAGACTGGGGCAGAAAAAGTAGGCTAAGTGGGAAGGTTTTAAAATTGCAACCCCGACCACTCCCTTTCCATCAGGGAAGGAGCAGGAACAGACACAGGTATTTACAAGATGTGTGTTACCCTTCCCTGAGCAGTAATTAATTTAAATCAGGGATGTAAACTGAGTAAAAAGCAGTTTCCGTGAACAGTGCCCAAGATGCTCCAAACAGATGCCTTCTGTATTTGTATAATAATTTAATCAAAATACCATAAACCCTGAAATTACTATCAGATTGATCTCTCCAGTGCTTAATGAAGTGTGCTCAGGTGTTGAAGGCCATAGAATATCACAAATCTGGCATTGGTCAATGTAATTGTACCTAATATTTTAGGAAGGAACCGTACCTCTGCCACTTGATGACACAGAGCTGTTTCACAAAGGTAGGAAGTAATAGGAATTTGGGAGAGTCTTTAATATGGTGAAATGCACTAATTACTCTCAGCCAGATTCTTAAACACTCAGCTGCCAATTTTCCCCCCCATCTAAATTTTCCTCCAGTTTGCCCATGCAAGGCAGCTCAAGACTTCTTGGTAGTGTAGGAAGGATTGAGCCCATGAAAAATTGGACCTGACTGGAGTCAGGTTGCTTCTGTCACAGCAAGACTGAAGAGGGGGACAAGGGAAACAAGCCCTGGAGACCTCATGTCACTGC
>NW_008687591.1:1487-32097 GCF_000695815.1 Acanthisitta chloris | reverse complement strand
GCAAGGCACTTACCACCACCCCTGGCCCATGCCTAACATCCTGCTGCAGCAGGAAGTCTGGCTTGCCAGGGTTCTTGTATCACTAGTGTAAATAGCTCAGAAGAGGACACTTTCTTTCCCAAAGGAGTCTTCTGTGGTGGACAACTGCCTTGTTACCTGTGCTGAGTCGGCCCCACAATGAATTACCATTTCTCTGCAGAAATATAAATAATTTTTCAACTTTTCTTCAGAGAAAACACTGGGACAGAGTCCTCTTTCGTGCCTATGTGAGCTACTCTTGTGTCACTCCTCAGCTGGTAAAGTATTCCAAGATTTGCTATTGAATATAGCCTTTCAAACGGATGCAAGGCAAGAAGGCTTGATTATTTCATTAGCAATAGAATGGGTTACATGAAAATGTTGTTCCATCAGTAAGTTAAAGTCTTGCCACTATATATCAAAGAACCATTATGGGTCAAATAAAGACCATATGCGTCATTAAAATCTTGTTTTGTGAGCCTTGAAAACCAGAGTGTTTCACATTTTATTTTGGGGTCATTGTAGTTTATTTACTTAGCTGTAGATCTGGGGGGGGTTGTGTGTTTTTTTTTTTTTATTCATCTGGAGGGCCAGCCTTGTGCTGAACATGACTGATTTGTATAGAAACATTTAAGTCAGTTCTTATGGAGAAATCGACCTCTCATTTGTGTTGGCTTTTTGCACATTGATTTAGCAAAGGCAGGTCTTGGCTTTGTTTTCTGCAAAGTCCTAGGCTTTTCTTTTTATCTGTCTTATCTTTGCATACTTGTCTTTTTGAGCTGCAGGATCCTTGGGGCAGGGGTTGCATTCACAGTGTTTAATGTGCCTTGCACAAACGGAGTCCTGAGCTCAGGCTCATAAGTATCAGCTGAAAGCTAATAAGAAGAATGAATTCCATCTGATCCAGCTCATTGCAGAGGCTGATCCTTAAACTCTAATCTAGCCCACTTTGCCTACAGAGTTGCATGTTTAGTGACCACTACGGAATGAAAAGAGGAACATGATGTGAGGAAAACAAAATGTCAATAGGTAGTATTTGGTCTTCTCTAAAGAAAATGTGCTGCTTAAGGCAATCTTTCTTTTTTTTATTATAGTTCTACAATAGGTGCTAGTGTTTGTTAGGACAATAAACTTGTCACATTGAATTATGGTAGTAAAAGAGCACAGATGCACATAGAGCCAAAACCAAACCTCAGAGTGTTTTAATTCATTAGCTCAACAACTCATGTTTTAGGAAATAAGAAGGATGGAAAAATAGGAAATGGAATGGAGTCTTACGTGAGTGGAAGATACATGAATCTGAATGAATCCAAATATCATTTATAGGGCAAGGAAAAAAACTTGTGCTCATTGCCAGATATTAAGTCTTGTTTATCCTTCCTTAAACTAACCAGAAACACATTGTGTTCGAGTACTGTTTAACAACTGAGATGCTGCGGTTGTGCTGTAACTCTCCTCTGCTGCTTTTATCTTCTCTGAAAGGGGAGTGTGACTGCCAGGCTTGGAGCCTGACTCCCCCTGCTTCCAACACTTCAATGTGGGAAGCCTAGGGCGGTTCTGCTCGTAGGCCCCCACTCAGGAAAGCATCAGGCTTCAGACTGAGAGACATTCTGATGTGCAACCAGTGGTATCTGAACAGATGTTTTATAAGGTTTCCTCTGAGCTGGGTGTAGCATGGCCCTTTTTTTGCTGGAGGACTACAAGCCCTTGTCTACAAGAACTGAGGGCTTCTGTTTGTATTGCTGATATCTATATCACGAATAAAGATTACACTTTCATGAGGAAGGATCCACAGGTTGTTCTTTACTTGCTGTACAGGGCTATCTGTATATACTTTCTTGCGTGACAGTAGAAAATTGCAGGTGTACATCTGCTTTTCGATGCCAGTGGGTAGCTCAAACCTATAGATCCCAACATTTGAGACTAATATGTATGAATTAATGCACAACATGAAATGTTTTACCTGAGGTATTTCTAGGTGCAGAAAAGAGACACTCATCTCCTTGATTGACTTCTGAACATCCATAAACAAAATGTGAAAAGATGACTGATAACCAGCTCAAAGTCTAAGCTGGTCAAGGGACCTGGAGGTCCCTTTAATATTTTGATGACAGTAAGGGAAGCAAGCAGAATTTGTGACTACAGAGGTAGGGAAAAGTGAGGCATAAAGCATGTTTTTCATCCTCTTGGTTTTGTAGTGGGCTTGCACTGCTGCAGCTCCTATAAATAAGAGCAGCTGGTGGGAGACTGTGTTTTACACCAGGGGATATAATGGTTACCTCTCCTCCAGCACCAGCTTGCACCCTACACCTCTGGAAAGGGCATGACCTTCTGGCCTTTTTGTTGGCCGGGTGCCAGAGCCATTAAACTAGCACCTTCCATGGTAGTTTTGGTCTCCTTACCATGACACATGTAGAAAGGTTCCTGTTTACACTACCCATATTTGTAAAGTGGAGGAACATAAGTATTTCCTCATATTGCCCAGGCACTTCCTCATTAGCACTTCTCTGCAGGCTGCAGTCAGTCCATTGGAAGGTCCCAACAGCAGTGGTTTCATCTGGAGAAACCTGATGGAACACGGGCTACCTGATTAGAATAAGTCTGCACATCTCTTCTTTCCTCTCCAAGTCACAAATAAATTTCAACAAAAACACCTCATATTCATAAAAGCACACAAAGTCCTTGATCAGGCTAAGAGAAAGGATAAAATCTGTTGATAGATTGAGAGGGAAGGCTTAATATCTGAAAATCATTTAAAAAATCTCTTCCCCAAAATTTCCTTCTGGATTTTCAGATCCCAGACAAAATGGTTCAGTGTTTCTCTGTTCTTCATTGTTCAAAACCCTTATTATTTTCATAAACTGCATATTAGAATGAGAGATGTTATGCTATAAAAACAAATACTAGTGTTGCAGCTTAAGCTTTTCAAACTTTTCAAATTTGAAAAATATCTTAGATCACTAGCTCATGTTTACTGGATATAGTTTCCACCAGCAGCAACTGGGAGGACTAGCATTCCTTCCATGACAGCTTTGCAAGACTGGGAGCCCTACTGAGCCACATAAGAAATATGTCTCTGGGATTTGACTAGGAAACAGAAATTGATATAGGTGTGGAGAACAGCATGTTCCCAGCTCAGTAGTGGGCAGCATTGTTGGTCACGTTTTACTATCTTACATTCCTGCCAAAGGGGAATGATGTTATTACACCGAAGAGCGAAGATACTGAGTGTAGACAAATGTGAGTAGCCCTTGCACAAACATTCTTGTCCACTAAAACAGAGAAATAATTAGAAATAGCTCTGCAAACAGGTTTTACGCTGTGGATACACCCTGTGTACTTCAATAACTTCTTCAATTATTTCTGAAATACAATCAAAAGTGAGGTGGAACACAGCAGCTTTTATAACAAAATGCAGCAATTCTACATAAACTCAGGGCAGGAAATGATGAAATATATCACATTTATGTTTAAAAGTTTTGAAAGTTGTACATGAGCAAGTTGCAGCTGCTTCAATGGGAAAATGGAGTTAACAGCCTGGCTTTGGGATATTGTCTTCCAAGGAGTTAAATGACCACAAGCAGTTTTCATTTCATGTTCATGGCTTGTCAGACTGACAGTCCACTCTAATCAGCATCATGAATATCCCTTTTTATCCTATCGAAGTATTAGCTCAGTACTGTTTCTGAAGGATTATATTTTCTGAACAATTAGACCAGGTTGGAGTAATGTTTTGAGGGGTATTTAGAACTATGCAATTCTAAGGATGATGTTGAAATCATGAGAAAGGGAGACTGGCACTCTCAAACTAGGCTGACTGAGCTGTAATTTAGTTACTGCAGTACTTTACAAATGGCTGATTGACAATCTGACTATGTCTGGCTGTAACAGATCTAAACACTGGAGCACCGGCCTGTAGCATCTCGGTAAAATTTTGTAAGCACTTCTAAAAATTAATGTATTTACACAGTTTCAAGACTGTGTTATGTGAAAGCTGTGGAATTTCAACATGATCCTTCCAAGGTAGAAATTTTCAGTCAAGAACTTGTTGAAAACTTGATATTTTTTAATTTCTTCTTCCAACTTCCAAGAACAACAATTACTGACTGTGTCATGATGAAGAATTTTTTACTGGATTGATGTTGCTTTTCCCCCAGTTATTATTCTGAAACTTTTCAAAAAATGAAAAAGGTTATTTTGGTTGAACTCTTTCAAACAGAACTGTGACTGTCTCAGGGCCATAATGTAGTTTTCTGTTGAAGACAGGTCTGGAGAGAAGACCGTTGCAGACTGCTGTTACCTTTTGTTTCTGCTAGGCATTTTTCTTTTACCGGTTGTCTCCAAACAGTAACCAAAACTAATCCTACTGAGTATGCCAGTGTGTCAGCACTAAATCAAGACATCCTAAAACATGACTAGAGGAGCACATTGTCACCTTTACTGTGTTTCTGTGTGACACTACAAGGCACAACCATGACTCTGATTGATATGTGACTTCCTGCATGTTCAGGTTCCTGCTACCTGCTCTGTAGAGTTGTTAAAGAAGAGTTGTTCTGGTGAATTAAGTAGGAAAATGTGCAGTTGATCCTTTCAAAATCCAGAAATTTGGGCAAGTATCTAGAATCTAATGGCAGCTGGGACAGGTGAAGATACAGGATGGTGCTAGGACTTCGTGATAAGCACAGTACACTTCTACCTACAAAACGACAATCCATGGGGAAGTAATTAATACTGAAACACTAAGGTTTATAGATAATTTTAAGCTTTCCATGCAGATGAAAAAACCTGATCCATACCTCTGATCTGTTTCCTCAGCATTAAATTTATAGGTTCAGGGAGCTGATCTGTCAAGACTGTGCACAACATACCAGTTTTTAAGGCTTTCTTAACAATTATTACTCCTTAACAAACCTATGCCTTCTGGAGACTACCTCTGTAGCTAGTTCCAGGGGTAGACAATCAAAGTACATAAGCACTTCAAAACACCAGCTGATATAATTCACATTTACTCACCTTTTAACTAAAGGCACAAACATGAACTACCCACGAAAATGGAAAAGACCTCCAAACAGAAAATGTCAAGTAATGTGCCAATCCTTTATCCTCTCTTAAGGTTTATTACAAACTCCTGATTATTTGTTGGTTTTGCAATATTCAGTGAGATTTTTCAAGACCCATATGTTGGGCGATTTGCAAAGATCTATAATTTCTTTCTCCTCGTTTTAAGAATTGAGTGCTTCCCCCATCCTCAATCCCATTCTCAACTGCTTGTTGCATCAGCAGACTACATCTTGTCTTAATTAGATTGCAAGCAGCTTCGGACTGCAACTATGATCTTACCCTGTGCTATGTACTGGGGCCCAAGCATGAGTGGGGCTGACGAGGGCTTCTATAACACAAACAAATATAATTATTTTTCTTTTTTATAGGTGTCTTTTCTCTCTAGCTCTTACATAAACACTGTTTCGTGGAGCTGAAACTGTAACTTGGCTGTCAGTGTGGGGAGCCAAGAGCTGACTGAGCATCCCACGAGATGAACAAATCTCTACCTTATGTGGAGGAAGAGAAAACAGCAGGGTTAACTGGTTCAGAGGTACTCCAAGTAATAAAAAAGCTCAGTATGGGTTGCAGACTCAACTAGGGATGATGAGGAATATTTAAAAGCTGTTTATTGACAGAAATTCGGTGTGCAGCTAAATGAATTGTTTGCATAAGTATCAGCTTTCTGTGAACAGTATCAGTTTTTCAACAGGCTTTTTCCATACCATACTGTACCCTCTGATGTCTGAAAATTTAAATATTTCCACACTGAAATACTGCCACAAAGTTTCATGGGAGCTGTGGTTGAAAGCTGAACGGAGCAACTCTCCTCTCTTAGCCAGGATGTCTGGTTACGCTCAGTCTGACAAAATGTGCTGCTGCCTGACTGACCTAACCCACTGCCCCCTCCACCCCGCAGAGCGGGGTGAGGTGGGACATCTCACTGGAAGGAGTGGGAGAGCGGATTTGGACACTCCACCACAGGCTGCAGTTAAGACATTTCCAGGTACAAAGAAATATCTGCCAACATTTTGGTTTTCAGCTCAGAGGTTTCTGGGTAGGGGGAAAGAAGGGTGGAAATACAACACTGCCCTTCAACCAGTGTTAGCTCTGCCTGTGGACATGGGGATGTGTGGTGGTGTGAGCGTTCAGCCCTTGGGGACCCAGAGTGACAACACTCTTCCATCCATCTCTTAAAAGAGAGACTAAAATATTTCATCTGAGAAGGAGCAAATAGCACTTAAGTCTTACTGCTAAATGTCACACTTATACTGATTTTAACCTATTACTAAACTGTGCTTTTTAATTCAAGCTATATCATGCAGTATATCTTTCATTTTACCTTCCAGGTGTCCTGCCAGCTTGTTTGCCTTTCTCTCATTCTTGAGGTGGTTTCTGTGAAGATCATGGGCAGATACTTGCTAATTTTGGTCAAGAGTCTAGGTAGAACCTCCCTTCACAAATACCCTCAGTGCTTATATGGGGCTTTTCACATAGTGATTTCATTTAAAATGTGGTGTACAACTCCAGTGACAGAGTCTAGCCCTCTGTCAGGAGTAGTGAGAACAGGTTGTCCTGTCCATTGCAGTCAGCATTATGAAAGACACTGCTGAATTTATTGGTTGCATTGCTTAATTATAAGTTCAGCTAATGAGAAACTTAAAAAAAACTAGTTGTGAGCATTTTAGTATGTTTGACACATGATAAAAATAAAATGCTCAGTGCTCCAGATGGTAGTTGTAGGAATGTGCAAATCTGTGCTAAGACTAATCATATCTCCTGAATCCACAAGCAATCAGCATAACTTTTTTGTCATCCCCTGTAGCACACAGGAGTAAGCTTTCATTGATGTGATACAGACTCAGATTTGGACCCTTGCAGGGGGCTAGAGCGGGTCCAATTTTTCTCTGAGTGATGTAAAGGCCATCCAGGATAGTCATGAAGATTTGTGGAAGAGCAGAGTACCACAGTGGGAAGGAATGGGGAAGGAACCAAGCGAAGTGCTGGCATAATTGCATAGCTCTGCTTGTTCATGTCCCATGGCCCACAGCAGAGTCTGAACTGTGCTGTCTGCTCTTCATGCTGGTGCCACAAGCTTTGTGGTCCAGCTCAGAGGGACACAGATCATTAGCTATCAGTGCCAACTCAAATGACCCAGGCAAATCTTGAGGTCCACTGCATTGCTAGATGGGACAAGATGCCTAATGTAAGAGAGAAGGGAAAACTCCAATTTCATACCTTTCACTAACACTTGACTGTAACTTGCTCAGGAGGATACTACTTGGAAAAAGTGAGTGAAAAAAAGAGGTTGGAGACTATGGACTTACTGATACTTGGTTTCCCACTGGAAATTAAAACAAGACATTAAGCAACAGGGGTTTGCTCCCCTCAGTTGACTTAGAACAGCTGCTCACCAATTTCTCAGCACAGAGAGGAAAAGCAGAACTTTGCCTTGAGTCTGAGCAGCTTTTCAGAAGCAATCCAAGTCAAACTTCTACTCAATGACTTCATTCAAAGCTGGTTTACATCATGAAGAGAAACTTCGTTTATTTATTTGTAATAACTTCAGGATTTTATGGACCCGCAAGAGGATGTAATTTAATAAAACATCAGCAAGCTGTTTCAAATAGCAAGGTTTCAAAATGGGCTTGACAAAAACTCATCAATGGAAAGAGTTCAGTACTAAAAATTTAGAATAGAGGGGAAAAAAAGAAGGAAAATTTCTTTTTTAGATGACTTTGAAGTAAAATGTTCCAAAACTTGACTTTCATTCTGCAATAAATAATATTTTTAATATGACTGAAGTCATGTAAAGTAATGGACAGGATTCCTCACAGGGTATTTAACCAGTCATTGAACAAAGGTGGTAATTGTAAAGACTATTGCCTCAAATAAATGGCACAGCAACAATGTTCTAAAATATCTCTTCTCACACCATTTAATTGCAAACAAACCATTAAAAATTGTTAGAGAGGTCACTAAAAAACTTTGAACCTGGAAAGAATCAGAATATAGTCTGGTAATGCTTAGGAACAATGGAAATTTTCTGCTGAGTGGTCCAGGACAAATCACTTGGACGATCCATGTCAGGAGTATAAGCTGGCTTAATAATATTTCCTGATCTGCAGGAGTGTTAAGAGACCCACTAGACCTCTGCAGATGTTCCATGACTCAGACATGACTGGAGGCTGCTGACTAGAATAAGGTCACCAGTTGTGTTTCTAATCTGGCTTGTAATTTGCCAGGTCACATGGCAATAATTGCATCACTGGTTTTCCCCCTGGCATCACCCATTGCTGAGAAAACTCTGCAATGCCTTTAAAGGTCTTTAGGCAGAAGACACAAAAGTGGATAGGCTGTGGCAGCATTGCAAGGGGGAAGCAGAATGTGGTGAGGTGACATGGGAGAAGTGGCCTTGACAGCCGAGCCATGAGGACCCTTGGCCAGGGAAGGAACATGCAAGGGCAGCATTTGCTGCCAAGAGGACCTCAGGAGACCTCTGGAACTGTGCAGAGCAGAGGAGTGGCAAGAATGGGCAGTGGTGGAGCAGAGAAGAAAGGTGGCTTGAAATAACCCAGAATCAGCTTGAGAGAAGCTAGAGGATGGGGGAGGGAAGACTTTGGTGGATTTACTGGAATCCACATGACCGGCAGCTGCTCAGCACTGGGAGACTAAGAACAAGGCTCTGAACATGATCCCAGAGATTATAATGGCCAGGACTAAAGGAGAATGGTTGGCTGCACAGAGTGTTGACAGCAGGATTTTGGCTTCCTTAGCCACCAGGCACTATGTTATAAAGGAGAATTACTACTCCAAAATGGCATCCCTCCGATGAAAAGCCTTTTTCAGGACCTGGACTTACACTGGCTTTGAGGGAAGGTGCTGACAGGATCATCAAATGGACAAAAAATAGAAATAGAGATCAAGGAGAAAGCTTGGAAGTAGATAGTGGATGGGGGAAACCAAACATAAGTGAAGAAAAGTGAGTGAAGATAGCAAAACACTTTGCTGATGCATGTCCAAAAAACACCAGGAATTTGAGGAGCACACCAAAGCAGGTTTCAAACTTAACCACCATTTGTGTGACAGCTGAGTTCTCTATTTTTTTTAAACTTGTAGATTTATTTATGTTGTTTTGAAGATTTATTTTAAGAATATTAGTATTAGTCCTACCATGTATTGATATAAGAACTTCAATACTGGCTGTGTAACTATTTTGAAACTCAGAGATGCATGAGGTGGCACTGTTGACTGTGTCTGAGGCTAGAACAGATACAAAAACTAAAGGGAAAGTTTGGCAGGCTTGGACTACACACCATCCTGCTGAGTGCTGAGGTGAAAGTTGTAAAGTATACAAACTCCAAACCCTCAGGTATGGAAATATCTACCACCAGTTCCTACCACCAGTTTGTTTATCTGTTGCACAAGCAGAAAATGGTCCATTAGATGCCCATAATGGGCATGACAACCCTGTGCTCAGAGGGGTTCCCTCGTTAGAGGAATCGAGGCTGAACTTACTCTTTGAATTGCTCTCAATTGCATGTGTGATGTGGGCAGAACGTTCCTCTCTATGACATGACATGTCCATACAGTCCTGTGATAGTAACAGGTCACAGATCACAGCATACAACACCTTGGCCATTACCTCTTTGAAGTATGGCAGCTGGTAACACAAAGGCACTCTTTGCAGGATATGATTAGTATAAAAAGTAATCTTAGTAATTTGAAGAGATGTCTGATGTTTTCAATATGTGATAAAGGGCAGAGAAATATCTTAGACTTATTAGGAAGAATCTAAATACACAGAAGCAAGTTAAGAAAGATTATGACTCTGAAGCAGTATTGTAGAAAGTGATCTGGAGGTCATAGACAATCACAAGAGCATGACTTGCTGATGCAGTGTTAGGGTAAAAGCAAATATTATTCTTTGGTGCTTCACCTGGAATGTCTTACCAGTGAAAAAAGTAGTAAGTGTTCTGCTTTAGGCTGCATGGGTAAGGCCTCAGCTGGTGTACTGTGTCCAGCTTTGGGAACCACACTTCAAGAAAGATGTAGACAAATTGAAGAGAGTGCAAAGGAGAGCAGCAAGAATGATCAGAGGTTTAGAAAACATGACCTACAAGAAAAGGTTGAAAGAACTGGGTTTGTTTAGTCTAGAAAAGAGAAGACTAAGCATGAGGCTCAAGGGGAGGGGGAGGAAGGGATAACAATTTCCCAATATGTAAAATGTTGTTATGAAGAGGACAGTGATCAATCATTTTCTATGCCCACTAGGGACAGAATGTGAAAAAGTGCTCTAACTTGAGCAAACAAGATAGATGAGACAATTCTTAACTCCAAGGCTAATGAACAGACTACCCAGGGAGGTTCACAGAATAATCTTCATTTTTAAAAGGGGTTATCCAAACACCTGTAAGGTATGGTCTTTATGTACTTGAGCCTGTCTGCTTCATTTCAGCTGTATGGAGTCTTGAAGTCCTTTCCAAATATTCAATTCAATGTTTTTAGAAGTAATTTTTACTCTAATCTTCTAATCTGTTCAAACACTGTGTGTCCCTAGCATACAATCTTTGGAGCCATATCACCGAAGATACATGTAGTAGCCATGATAAATGCCTTGTTACTTGAAGCAGGTGAAGACTCCCAAAGTTGTGTGTGATGGTACTCTACCATTAAAGCTTTCTGTGCCAATGCCGCAGGATATTTTACTCGTCACTATATTGTAGCTTTGTTTTTTAGGAATACCATCATTAATCTACTTTAAAAATCCTTGGACATCATTTAAGGATGCTTCCACATTTAGTGCTTTTAACTACATCTGCCTTGAAATAACTTAGATGAGACTTTACTTCCTCCAACCCGGTTTGTATCAAGCATGTGTGTGTGTGTGTGTGTTATACACTGTTATCTGATCAGGCCATTGTCTTTCAAATGGATAACCTCAATTTCCATATTCATGCCCTTTTCGGCTTCTCTATTGTTCTTGCCATCAGGGCCCATTCGTGCAATGGGTATCTCCTGTCCAGAAAAGTATAAGATGAATACAGTAATTTCATACAATCGCTGAGGTCTGTAAATATTAACATTTGTTTATTAATGACTTTTCCTGTTTTGCAACTACCCAAACCTGGAAAATTTTGTGACACCTTTCTAGTCCGTCTTGTCTCATGGAAGTGTCCTACCCTTATGCAAACTCGCAAGCTGTGTAAATAACTGTCTGCAGCTAGTGCAGCTCAATTAACTCAGACCAGGTACTAAGCTTGTCTCCTCTTATCAGATCAAGCAAACTTTGTGAATTAAATTTATGTTCCTTGATAACAAGGAATGAGTCAAAGGGAATTTGGGTATAGAATCAAAAGAGCAATACTTGTACATGGGAAGACTAAATATGACACAAGCACTACAGAGAGCAAATTCTTATTGAGTCTTATCCATTACTCAAACCAAAATCATTGAGGGTGACAGTAACTCTAAGATAGCACAATGCAAATTTGGGAACCAGGCAGAGGCTGCTTGTGGAAGGTGATACACATAGTCAAGGCAAACCAGTTTTTATATCTTATTTTCACCAATCTAAATCCACTATATATCACTTTGCTAACAGTTTTTATCTTTTACCATTTCTGGTAGACATTTTTCCATTATTTATGTTTGTTTGTCGATTAAATTAGCTGAAAATTCTATTTGCCACCATGACCTGTTATGGTGACATTTCAGATTCTGCAGCTGATTCACCTCTTCAAAAAATTGTTTGCATTTCACCATTTTTGTGACCAAAAAAATGACTGAAACAGCATATATTTTTATTTTAGACAAATTAAACATTTGTTCTTTCAGCTATTAACATAACTCCAAAATCAGCTTAGTGAGGTCAGTAGTTTTCCAATGGAATTGGAAAAGCTTACTGACTGCATGGTATGTGACCTACATATGATAAATATTTCAGTAATATAGCTACAATAGAGCTTAAGGAAAAGGTAATATTGTTAATTTCATGTTTGTTTTAGAATTGCTTCCTAAGCCGGCCCTAGGCTTAGCTGTGGAAGCCACATCTCCTCTTGATGCAGTCCACAGCTTTGCACGAAAAGGTAAATATAACAGGGATCTTGTCAGCTGTAATTACATCCAAGGACTATTGGACACTGAAATGTTTCCTCTCCTGGATCATTTAAATTACAGAATTGATCCTGCCTCATCTCTTAAACAGTATGCACAACTGTTCTCTTCCTAATGTAAACAGGTTTTAAGCAGTCTGGGTAATTTTTTTCCTCTGTGATGGCAGACAGAGCAATGATGGAATGCTGTAGGAATATGTGAGGGTCAGGCACAGTCAGCTGAGAGGCTTTGTCCATCCAGTGCCTAGCAGTGGTTACATAGCCTGCCTGCCTGTTTCTACCCCTACTCAAAGTGACACTGGGGACATTTTCCTTTCCTGACTGTGGCATTTCTAATGCATCTCAGATACTCTTGCTGTGAATGACAGGAGCTAAATCATCTTATGAGGCTTATTAGGGTTCTTCAAGGAGGCAGGTAACAAATGGGAAATGAATAGGTTCAGAAACACTGGGAGAGTTGAGTGGCAATACAGGCAAGGAGGCAAGTGGTAGAAAATAAACACCAATAAGAATCAGACTATTTTTACTTCTGCTTTGTGACCAGACAGAAAACCCCAGGACCAGCAGAACGATGATTGTTTTCTTGCAAATTACTCCCTTAAATCTGGTCAGAAGCTTTACCATAGTAATTTCCACAGCAGCAAAAATCCTGTCATGTGCTGGTACAGAAACCCTCTTCAGGGGCTGCTTGCAGAGCTGTCAAAGTGCTCCTGCCACACAGTGATGGCAGTGGCTGCGCTGCACCATCTTGTCTGCTTTGCCAGGCTGTGGGCAGATGCTCCTGTACTTACCTTCCCAAGTTTCTCCCCTGCTGCTTTGAGGCACAGCATGCCTCTTTCCAACTGGGATCTGCAAAGGAGCTACCTCGTTTGGGTTCACAGGCAGAATTGTTTCCCCAGCAATGCCTCAGCTTGGATAAGGCAGTCACATTATTCTTGAGTTTTCTGAGGCTTTTATTTTTCCATGCTAGCATCCCCTGCCCTTGAAGAGCACCTTACCTAGTGTCTGCGAGGCTTCTGCTTCTTGTTTGACATCCCTTATTTACAAAGCAAACAGAATGTTCTTTTTAACACACATCATGCAAAGTTTATTAATGAAGAAAACAACCCCAGGGGGTCAACCCAGGGGACCCTTGAAACCTGCCAGCAAAAACTCTTCAAACGCTCAACGCGTCAGATCCTCCAAAACGATATTTCACACAATGAAGTAAAAATAATATTTTTCTTTTGGCCTTTCCAGCCGCTTTTGTAGAGAGCAGACAGAAATTATTTTCTTACTCTGCTCCCAGAGCAGAGATCTGTATGAAGCCGCGTTTATTTGTTTAACACGATGATTTCATCCTAAATGTCTTGACAGCAAATAGTTGGTGGTTTAATAAAGGCTCTTTGAAAAAAGGGCCTGAGCAGTTATTTGTACAGGGAAAATGTGAAGTATGTGGCTCTCAGGAGGAGAGAGAGAAATGCCTGTGGTGATTAAGGGGTATGGGTTGGACCCCAAAATCATCTCTGTCTGCCAGAGTAAGAACGGTGACTCTTGTGGCTTTGTTTGCTCATGGTCACCAAGTGGAGCTGCTGCAGCAAACCATGGGGATGAAAGTGGTCTGACCTTGTTATTAACAAGTGGCTGATACGCCCTTCGTCCTCCAAAGCAAATGGTCTTACAGAAGATAAAGGATCTGCTGTTTGTGCAGAACAGTTTGATTATGAAAGCAACAAATTAATGATAAAAGACTTGGAACTATCTGGTGAGCCTCGTAGGGTGGTCAGCAGAGAAAGCTGTGTACTACACTTCGAGGGGACCGTTTCTTCATTAGCTGGATTTCCCAGCAGTCAAAGAATCCCTGAGAGGTCCACATGCACCTGTAGTATTTGCAGAGGCATCTCTCAGGGAAAGCTTGGAATGAAGCAGATCTTGCATACACCATGTCGGTATATGTACTTAGGTGTACATGACAAACATGGGGAAGAAGCCAACATTGTTTTGAAAATCAGTGGTGTGAGGTACCAAATGGAAACTCCTCTCCAAAATGTGTGCCAATATTAAATCTCAGATACATGTGATCTGGATTATTTTCTACAGCTGTGAGGTGTTTTGCATTTGTTTTTTTTAGTTTACACCTGAATGAAACATTATTCAACTGATTCTTAATTTAACATCTCTGTGGCTGATCAAACATATCTAGCCATAGCAACTGGGCCAAGTTCAAATCTGAATCAGGGGCTTGGGGTAAACTCTTTGTTATTTACATATGCACTTTTAGAGCGACAGATTCAGTGTCACTTGATCTCAGTCAGTATTTCTAAATTCTGTTGTGATTTAGTACATATAGACTAAAGAATATAGCCTATGCCACATATAGACTAAAATTGCAGTCACTATCCCCTGTTGTTACCAGGTTTTCGAGATATTTCATGCATTGTATTTGCAGTTTCCAGTAGCTCTTGGTAACACAGAGCCATATGGTGGTGCTCTGTTACATACGTGTAAGCATGGAGCAAGTGACAAAGGTGGAGACATCGTAGTAAAACTTGGTCTGATTCATCAGATGTGGGAACATAGTTGTCCCACAGGTACCACCACACTAACATGATTCTGTCATGAGTGCAAATATTTTTATAATGCAAAAGAAGAAACCTTATCTCCATAAAGCCATTTATGAGTATATAAATTGCCTTTTCTCTACTTATGATATTACTTACACTAAATGTCACTGAAATGCAAAACACAAAGTTAAGTGGGGACTTCAGTGGGCCCAGACTTTTGCCCAAGGATGACAGAAACACTTTGAAGTGAAAAACAGTTGTGGGCTATCATTTATCTTCCTCAGTATGGTCACATTGTGCAATGCAGTACAGCAGGATGGACGGAATCAGGGAGGTTACAAGATTCAATCCTGGCTATGTAATAATCTTCAACATGTATTACTAGTTACAATTAATTAGCTATGATCTGTCCAGTAATTTCAAGCAGAAAATTAAAAGAAGATACCCAAACAATGTGATTGTATTTAACTTTTAATATATGGGAAAATACTTGATACATGAAATAAAACTAGAAATAGGAGGAGGAAAAGAGTTTAAAAGATCAGACAGATAGAGTACAAAACCACTGTATGTTCTTTTTGAAGTATACTATGGTCTATCTTTATGCTTTGTTCAGAGCCAGGGCAGTGACACTTAGAATCTGGTCTCTTAATCCGCAGTGTTTTGTAACGTGAGTTATGTACTCCTTCCTCTGCAGATGCAAATTAAAATCAGAGCTTGGTGAACCCAACTCATTGGGCACACAGATCAATAAATGCTGAGGAGGGGAACTGACTCAAACAGGCATTCAGTAACAGTTGTCTGGTGCTGGAAAATTCAGGGAGTGGCAGAAGGGAGGCACCAGCCACAAAATCTCCCAGCCACATGCTCCAACTCCCAGTCTGGACTGGACATGCTGAGCTTGGTAAAGAAGAAGTGGCTTTGAACATCACTGAGCCTCTGGTTGTCACAGGTGGCATCCAGGGAAGAAGCATTTTATGCTTTTTCCTGGACCCACTGACAGACAAACAGCAGCCTGAATACAGTCAGCTATATATAATTTTCAATATCTCTTTTCAGGTTGTTTCTCCCCAGTGTTAGTAGCTGACTGTGTCTGTACATGTCACTCAGATGAACTCTGAAGCTCTATGAATTGATGACTCTCAGTAAGGCAGAATATCATGACAAAATTGCTGAACATCCACATCCCCTTCTTCCCCTCCAGCTCCAGGTATTTATAATACAGCCATTGCAAGAATCTAGAATAAAAGCATCACAGCCTGTTGATTTCTATAACTTTATGAATACATTTAGAATGATCATCCATGCATAACTGACAAAAAAAAACATAGGGAAAATTGCATTTTTATTAAAGAAGTTGAAATTTTCCTACTCACAAACCAAGAAAATCTGCTTTGTAATATCTTGGTAGTGATAACCTTGGCTGCAGAGATCACAATATTGAGGACTTTGGGGCTTGTCTGAGCACGCTGAAGGTTAGTACTAAGGCACAGGTTTTAGACTTTAGAATAGCAAACTTCAGCTCACTCAGAGTTCTCTTGAGAGGGATTCCATGGTATGTTTCTGTGGAGGACAGAGGAGGCAGCAAGTGCTGGGAGTTTTTCAAGAATGCTCTCCCTGATCACTTTCTACAGCAAAGTAACCTGCTTGGTTGATGTGGGGTGAGCAGTGGACATTGTCTACTTGGATTTCTCCAAGGCTTTTGATACAGTTTCCCCATAACCTCCTCCTAGAGAAACTATTGTCTTATGGTCTGGACGAGTGGTCAGTATGGTGTGTGAGGAACTGGCTGACAGGCAGCACTCATCAGATGCTGGAAAATAGTTCCTTTACAAACTGGCAACCTGTTACAACCTGTTACAACTGGGGTCCCCCAAGGACAGATATTGGGCACAATGCTGTTTAGTGTCTTCATAAGTGATCTATAAGATGGAATTAAATGTGACCCAACGAAGTTTGCTGAAGATACCAACCCATGAGAGGAAGTTTGGACACTTTGGGAGAGACACCCTGCAGGAAGACCTGGATAGGTTGGATGAGTGGATTAGCAAGACCCTCACGAAGTTCAACAAGGACAAATGTAAGGCATTCTTTGTTGAACACCTGGGAAAGCATACTCCAGGAGTGCAGCACAGGCTGGGATATACCTGGCTGGGGCGCAGCTCTGTGGGAAAAGACCTGGGAGTCCTGGTGGAAAAAAACTCAGTATGAATGAACAGTGTGCTGCAATGGCACATAAAAGCGACAGGATGCTGGGTTGCATCAAGGACATCACCAGCAGAGATGATGAAGTCATTATCCCACTCAGTGCTTGTCAGGCCACACCTGGAACTCTGTGTTCAGCGTTGGTCCTCACTATACAAAAGATGTGGACAGGCTGGAGATGGTCCAGAGAAGGGTCACAAAGATGATCAAAGGCCTGAGAAACCTGCCAGGTGAGAAACGGCTGAAAGAACTGAGTTTGCTCAGCCTTGAAAAAGGAAGACACAAGGGAGACCTTATTCACATGTTTCACTATTTAAAGGGAAACTACAGAGAAGGTGGAGACTCACATTTTACAAGGAGTCACATGGAAAAGATGAGGTGTAATGGGTACAAATTGCTTCTGGAGAGGTACGGGTTAGACACAAGTGGAAAATTTTTTACAATAAGATCAATCAGTCGCTGGAAAAAACTCCCTGTGGAAGTGGTGGATTCCCCAACATTGAGCTGTTTTAAGATCCAGCTGGACAAGATGCTGAGTCATCGCATCCAAACTGTGCTTTTGTCAAGAAAGGCTGGAACAGATGATCCTTGAGGTGCCCTTCCAGCCTCTATTCTATGATTCTATGATTTTGGGCACACAATCCCTTTGTCAGAACATAATTTAGGTTATTACATGTATGACCTCACATGGCCAAACCAGTCTTTTTACTTAGGCCATTACCATGCTGTGAAA
Organism: Acanthisitta chloris; assembly: GCF_000695815.1. Classification (NCBI taxonomy): domain Eukaryota; kingdom Metazoa; phylum Chordata; class Aves; order Passeriformes; family Acanthisittidae; genus Acanthisitta; species Acanthisitta chloris. The sequence goes on along the minus strand of NW_008687591.1, from coordinate 14,443 downwards.
ACAAATCCTGCAAAAACAAAGGCTGAATGAGAGGAAAGTGAGACCTTATACCTACAAAATATAACCGGACAGGCAGCATGTGCTCTGTGTCCATAGTGCTGCACAAAACTGCAGCTGATCAGAGAAGCAGCTGAGAAACACCCTTGCCTTTATCACCATTATACCAAACACAAAAATATATGCACACAATTTGGACCATTTAGACAGTAAACTTTTAATAAGTCTTTGCTATCTCTCAGTTGCAATGTCAGTTCAAATCAAAGTTTTCTTAGACAGGAGTGTTTTAACCAACTTAAATTATATTATATCTGCAGATACATACAGTGTAGAAAGAGATTTATCAGTTTTTAAAGTGAGAGCTTACAAGTCCTGGTAGACTGGTGGAGCCTTTGCAGCCTATAAACTTTCCTTAAAGCCTACATGATTTCTCCTTTGCAAATGTAACTTCTGAGGCGAATTCCACCACTTGTTTCTCTGTTCTCACCTCGCTTTACATCCAAGAAACAGAAAACTTCATTTTCTGCCCATTCCTGTTTTCCTGAAAACTTTTATGGCATGATGAAAGGGAGAAAAGCAAAAAATAAATCCTCAAATTTCCCCTCTGCATTTCTTTAGCAAGACATGCCTGTGCTGGGAGAAGACATTCTCATCTCCTTGCAAGCAATAATGTTGTCCACCAGATACTGCTTCAGATATCTCCTGGTTCAGCACGTGGACTGACGGATGAACACATTGAAATAGCAACGAGGAAAGTAAGATCTTAATCTGAAAAATCTGGTTATTCCTCATTCTGTTACAGCCACACAACTGATGAGATCTTTTTGCTCAGGACACTGGGATTTGGCTTTGATACATAAATTCAATCTGTAATATACGAATGAAAAAGCCAGTGCTAGTGGTTGAAAAGCTGTAAAATGTTGCTTATATGTGTGGCACATTTCTTCACATGTTGATTGTACAGCCCTACCTAAGAATAGCATGACTGTCTCAATAAAACCACAGAAGGATAAATACTTACAGCACAATCCAAATTTATTTTTTTGCAATCAACACATTTAATTATTTACAGAGTTTTATGTTGAAGCAAATCCTGAAGGACTCAGAAATCTGTTTAAAAGACTGAAGCTAATTAGAGCACAGAGTGTATTTCCAACAAGTAATGTGGACTATATTTAGCTGAACTAGGTTGCCTGACTTGCTAAAATTGCTCTTCACCAGCCCAAAATTAGAGGGATGCCTGATGGCCTGAGGGCAAAGGAGTCACAGATCCATTGTGGTTCTCATTCCAGCACTGGGCTAGCCCTGAGGACCTGATACCCAGTGCTAAAGAACAGGAGACTCACTTTTCCATTGAATGGTGAACATCAACAGGTAAATGATGTTCTTCTATCAGTGTCATCACAGCTAGAGGCTTGCTAGGCCACAATATCTGATAGAATAAACATACCTCCAGCTGAGCATATATGAAGACTATGTCAAGTTCATGGCAGCTTAGCTGAATCTCACTGGGTTGTAATATTACTCATGTAATGAATCTTATTGAGTGCCTTAGTGCTAGACCTACACAATCAAAGTCCAAGAACTGCTCTTCAGAAAGTGACTCTAGCTAGGGAAAGTATCCAATATGCTGTTCAACAACTTCTGCTGAGAAACCATCAAGCAGTCAATAAGTAAACACTAATTATCAACCTTGTCGTGGTGCATCCAGCAGTATTCCATCCACAGAAAAAAAGGTGAGGTTTGCAAACTTAATGGACTTGAAAGTCCTTATCATCTTTGGGGCAAGGTATCTATATAGCACGAGGGATAAGATTCACAACAAAAGCCAGCTCTGTGTCAAGTGTTTAGGCAGACAAGACAGGAAAACCTGTCTCCTTTTTAGCCAAATGGATAGAAATGTAGCTGCCCAACTTTTAGCATCCATGTTTGAGACTGTCTTGCTCTAATAATTCTCTTCAAGGTCCCTAAGGTAGTGTTAGAGCAAATTTCAGATACAGGGATCCCTGGCTAACATTCCTAAACTGATATGATCATACCCTGTCACACTTAGAAAAAAATAAAAGAATAAATGGAGTATGATGAAAAAGTACAATTTTAAAATGCAACATCTGGAACAAGTGTATGGTGGTGTGTATGGCTGTCATTAATACATTCTCAAATAGCAAACCAAATGTTTACTATTTGTACATTGTGTAACATTCTCTATTAGGTACATGAAAACAACCTTGTTTTACAACATGCTTTTCATTGAGGTTTATATTGTCAGTTAGCCCAATTTTTGGCACTCATATAACAATAATAATATAAAATTTCAGAAGCAGTTTCACTGCTTTAGCAAAGACCATAATATACTAGACACAATATCTGCAGGAAAAAAAAGCTTAGTCTAAACCAACGGGAATAGAACAATTCAGCCTTGTACAATTCATTTTAATGCATTAGTGCAGATGAAATGAGTAAGGAAGTCAAATTCTTTTCATTGCCTTGGCATGGTGGGGGATGAGCTGATGCTGTGATTTATACTGCATTACTCATGATTTCACAGGTGGTTGTCTGATTTAATCAGAATTCATAATACAAAGAAAGGATCAGTGCCCTAGCAATTATTACACAGAAATATTTTTAAGAGTATTTCTGCAAAAAAATGACACCACTCTTTGCAGAAACTGCCCTTCAACAGTGAACACACATAGAATCCTAGAAACAACCAGGCTGGAAGAGACCTCAAAGATCATTGAGTTCAACCATACCATCATTACTAGACCATGGCACTAAGTGCCATATCCAGTCTCATCTTGAAAACCTCCAGGGATGGTAAATCCACCACCTCCCCTGGCAGCACATTCCAATGCCTGATTATTCGCTCCATAAAATATCTCTTCCTAATATCCAACCTAACCCTCCCCTGGCAGAGCTTGAGTCTGTGCCCTCTTGTCCTCCTGCTGGTTGCCTGGGAGAAGAGACCAACCCCCACCTGACTCCAACCTCCTGTCAGGGAGTTGGAGAGGGTGATAAGGTCTCCCCTGAGCCTCCTCTTCTCCAGGCTAAACAACCCCAGCTCCCTCAGCCTCTCCTCATGGCACTTGTGCTCCAGTCCCTTCACCAGCCTCGTTGCTCTTCTCTGGACCTGCTCCAGCACCTCAATATCCTTCCTGAACTGAGGTGCCCAGAACTGCACACAGTACTCAAGGTGAACACTTTGATAAAGATGATGGCACTCGCTGGAAAGAGAAGTGACCATCCATCCACACAGGTGTTTTTAGTTAAGAAGCACATGCTCATAGATGGCTGTGCAGAGAGAAAGGAGGCTGTCCTCTCATTTGAAAACAGACCTTCAAAGTATCTACTAGCCAATTGCATAAGAATCTATGTTTTATACCACCAAGAATGCCTTGGTATTGCATGTGGATTAAACTCTGACAAATACAAGTTTTCACATTTAGATTGCAACTCCATACAAGAACAAACTCCTATGAGGGATCTGTAGAGTCTTCTGTCACTGTTGAACTCTTACAAACTTTGTGAACAAAGTGCATCTTCTGTGCTATCATTTCACTGGCATAAAGAATAGACAAGCTAAAAATGGATTGTATTGGAAAATACAGATGTCAAGGAAGTGTTTATGTGTTCCAGATAATGTCTTCATGATGGAGTCAACACTGATCCTATTTACAGGCTACAGAGGGCTGAAATCTTGAGGAACTACTGACCTGACAACAACAAAAGCTTCTTATTTTTGCAGATCTCAGCTGGTCTCAGCTTAGTTCCCCTGTCAACATGACCTTGACATTCAACCCAGAGTGATTTCAGGATCAGGGCCATGTGTTGATTACAGATGTTGTGACATGATTCAAAGTCAATGTACAGCAGATGGAACCTGGCAACTGGACAACTAGCAACTTGTGCCCCACTTGTGAGTGATGCCAGAGGTGTTCTTATGTGCAGCAGGAGTGATTTGCCCACTCTGCTCCTCTCTGACCCCAGCAAACTTCTCCTCATTTCCCCTGCAGCAAAACACACCTACAGTAGTACATTTCTCTTTATTGTGAAAGTTTGCGCTAAGCACTTTATGAATTAAATGCTCAAATACTCCATTGAGTCCATGACACTCTTTGCTTTTTGCTGTTGTTATTACTGCTATGGTTGGTGCTGTAGTATTGCTGAGGGACAAAACAGAGAGATGTATGGGTGACTGAGTTAAACATTGTAATTAAAGGGAAAGAAAACCTGTGATTTGCAAAAGGTCAGGGTGGCTAGTTCCTAGAAAAAAACTAAAAATCCTCAACAAAGGTTGAACACTTAATTTTACTGATGTATAGGTAACCCCGCACTAGAAGTCCTTCATGACATATACTGCTGGACTAACAGATCTGCTTGAGCTGCTTGATTCTATAAATCTATGATTGCTACAACTTCAAACATCTCAGGGTAAATGACATCTCACAGTGTTTATTTGAAACTATGTTGAGAATTCCTCCTCCTAGGTGCACCTGGTCTGTAAATCTTGCTCCCCTCTCTTGTGTTTCACTGGATTGTTTGTACCTTACAGCTGAGCCATTGAGTAGAATATCTTTGCCCTTATTTCTCTGCATTTTCTCAGAAAGAAGAGACTAAGCATTAGCTGAACCATGGGGTTCAACACCCAGGAACACAACAACATAAAAGAGACGAACAGGTGAAAGAAGCAGCAGAAGTAAAACTGTGAAACAGCATTCCTGTCCCTAAGATCAATCAGTTGCTTAAGTGTGTGACAAAATGTGGCAGAAACAGGCAAAAAAAAAAAGTGGTTTCTTATACTGTAGGTCTTGTCATGCAGCACCACAGGCATGTCTTTTTTTAATTACGTTTTTTCTCACTTTTGCCTGTTTGAAATGTGTTCCAGCTATTTTTCCTTGGTGTTTCTGTGGCTTTTTAATCTTTGAGGGCTTTCTGACTTCTTTTTTCTAGCTGTAAGGCATTTTGTGTGAGTAATACACGTTGTTTTCCTTGCTGGTTTTCCTGTTAGGCAACTCTGAAGGGCCTCTTTGGTTTGGCAGCTTAGCACTGATTTTGTGGCCTACAAATGATTGCTTGTTCGCTTAGTTCTGACTTTGCCACTTCTTCGGACCTCTTGTACTCTTCTGCTCTTAACATATAGTTACTTTTCTCTTTCTCTGTTGTAGGCAATAGCCCTGTTACAGCAGAAGTCAAGTGAGCCAGACTGACCTAACCAGCCACGGGGTGGTACCCAGGTTCACACGCATCCGTGGGCAGGGGAACCTAATGCCATTGTGAGAACAAGTGACTGGCTGGCTGGGGTACCTCACCCTGCAGGCAGCAGGCACTGAACCAAATGGAACCATAGAGCCAGCTGCTTGATGCCAAAATGACATCTGTGTGATGTGTAGGATGCCTTCAGTCCTATTCTTTGCTTTGGATCCTGCTCTCATTTCTGTGAGCTGGTTCTCTGCTTCTGGTTTGCTGTACAAACCACCAGCTCACAACACTTTAAATAAGTGACTTGTCTAGTATAATAGAGGAATTTGTTTGGGTGACAGATTTGAACAGAAATGTTACAAGGGTTTTCAACTACCTTAACCTTGAGACCATCTCTTTATAACTCTTCTGCCTTATTCCTTTTGTGCTTTACAACTTCTGTGATAAATGAGGCAAAACCAACTCCAGACAGCAGATTCTTCTGTACACAATCCCATTTTATACCCCAAGTATCACCTTCCATGCTCTGACTTGCGCAGTACTCCTGCAAAGAAAAAAATCAGCTTGTAAACCTGCAATTGGGCTACCCCATCATGCCAACATGCAAGGTGGGGGTGAAAGTGTCTTTCTTTCCTAGATTTTGAGTGCTTGGCACAAAAATCTATATGTTTTATTAAAAATGTACTCACTTTCTTTATGAAATTAAGCTGACTCCTTTCAGTTTGAAAGATTGATGGGGCCAGACATTTCAAACCCTCAGCACAGAATCTTACTCACAAACCTAGCACAGCAAGAGTGACATCAGGCTGTGCTATTGCAAGAACTGAGATGCACATTTTCCAAGGCCTTCATAGCCATTCTGCTATGTGGGATTTCATGGCTCAATCACTGGTCCTCAAGAGGAGCTTTTTCCAAGTGCTTATAAGTCATCTGCTCCTCTCCTTCCATTTCTAATCTATTCATTTCTCTAACTCATCACGCACTGGTTTTCCCCCTTACGTCTTGATTTCCTTTACATATATGGAATGATTTAGTCTGCTTTGCAAGTGAGCTCTGTCACATGTATGGCCTAACTATATGTGATCCTCATACTTTTAAATCATCAGTAAATTCCAGAGAAAAAAGGCTGCAGCTTTACTCTAAGGAAATCCAATCATAAAACCATCTCGTTTTACATCTAGGCATCATTAGACTGAAAACCTCAGCTGACCTGTTGGTGTTGTGTCTTTCAAGTGACAGGGAGTGAAAAGAAAGATTTAGAAATCTGCAGTCATATAACAATCTATATCAGCATCTGTATGGCACAAATATGATTATCTACCTATAAGTTTTTTGTTTCACTTGTTGCCTCAGAAAGGTCCTTCAAAATTGTAAGAGGAGGATGCAATATTTTAGGACCAATGACAACTGATTCATCATTTTATGGGCCAGAAGTTGTAAAGCCTTTTATAAATCCTGTGGCAGAGACAGGGAAGATGAGACAGCAGGTAAGAAAATAGTCCTGTTTCCAGAATTAGTACCATTGCCAGATCACTAAAATACTACATTGCTAGGTGTCTGAGCAGCTAAAATATATTTCCTTGGTTATATTAAAAAGTTTACAATTATGATCTGCCAGAGAAAATCCTGGCAGCCAGGTCAGGTCAGAATAAAGTTTCTCAGCCACCACACCACCTTCTGAAGCTATGGGGAAATGGGACAGAGTTGTTGCAGAGTGTCTTGTTGCCCTCACAGCTTCCAGTCACAGGTAGGTCCCTTCTCTGACCTAGCAGTTGCAGTATCCTCAAGGAAAAATCTGAGCCAATTTGGTGGAAGGGCCTATTTATGGAAGTAGCTGTGATGTGAGAAACTCAGAACTTCTATTGAAATCAGCGCCCTGTGCCAGGCAAGAGTCCAGTGCTGAGGCTGCATGTCAATAGTCAGAGTAGCCCTAAACAAACATCCCTATAGCAGTTAGGTTCTTGTAAGCTCTCCACAAAAATTAACCATTTGCCTTGTCAGTGAGTAGAGAAAATAATATAATATTTAGTATAGCTGACTTTTTCCATATGATTGGCAGCTAGAAGGAAAGTTACAGTCAGAGGTAAGTTCAGCTGGTAGGTCTTGCAGCTCACCACTAAGTTCTCCACAGGTCACCCATGGCCATGACCAATTTTGCCAAAATCTGTTCTGTCCTGCCCCTGGGAAGGGAGGACCTCTGCAGCCTACATGGTCCCAGCTGCCCAGGTGAGTGGCAGCTTGAAGGAGGAAGAGAGACAGACCCAAACATAGACCTGGCAGAGCATTGACTTGGCAGACATCATCCAGGTTTGTACACTTAAGGATGTGGACCTTGGCTACTGCCAGATTTCTTGTTTGTTTCCTGATATAGACTGCCTGTCTTAGGGCATTATTTAACAGCCTGTCTTCCTGCTTCAAACTGCTAGCACTCATCACCACTTCCTTGTTTCTTCTCTGTCTCCCCACTGCTTTCTGGGCAGCTACATACCTTCTTCCCTGGATGTTGTCTAGGTGGATCCCTCTTGATTCTCTGTCTTTCACCGGTATCCAGCCTCATTTTCTCAATCCCAAGCTCCTTTATTTGCTCTTCTCATTTGGAGTTTTACTTGAATGATTTTACATAACATTCCAAATGACATTTTTATTGCAGTACTTGCATGGCCCAGCAAAATGTGCCAAGGGAGCTGTTTTACAAATAATATTATTACTTTGAAGACTTAGTCCTGTGGAATCACAGAACATGTGGTTATGTTTAAATACATTTGTTTTCACTGTGTGTCCTCTATTATGATTTTGCCCTGCTGTGTGATATTGGTGCAATAAGTGCTATTTATCTGTAAGATACCAACAACATGATCTGCTTCAAGTGCAACATGTTGGATTGTCTCCCTCTGAGAGATGGAGGTGATACTTTAACATAACCTTGTCTAACCTTCCAGGGCGGGTCTTCTAAATCCAAGGCAGAACTAGGAATTGTACTGATTCAGGACAGCAGCCTGAGAAGGTTCTCATTTAGTTTTCAGAGCAAGCATTGATGGGGTCAGTTGAGCCAGATTGTACTTTAGGGCCTGGTTTCTGAAGCCTCAGAAAGTCACCACATGTGTACGTAGGCCAGATTGTTCTGCTTGAGGACCATGCAAGCACAGTTACTTTTTGTTCAAAGCAGAAGACCAAGTCATTGCAAAGTGAGCAGGGAGGCTGGCATATCTCTCCTCAAATGTTCCCTGCAAGCTGTTTCTAGGTCAACAGGGCTGGAGCTGCCAGTGCGAGCAAAATAGTGATATACTTAACACACTGTAAAGATTCAAGATTTCTGTCTTCATAGGACTGATTTTACCATGTCACATCAAAGAATCATTACAGAGATAATTAGAATTAAATAATGCACAAAAGATGTGATTGGCAATGGTCTAACTGTAGCTGAGAGCCCAGGCCAGGCAGCAGCAGGGAGAAGGGTATATAAACACTCTGCAGGAGGCTTAGCTTGGAAATAGTGAGAAACTTGTCTTCAGATTAAGATAAGAAAAGGCAATTCCTCTGAGAAAGTTTCAAAGGCAGAAGGTACTCCCTTAAGCACAAGGTTTATTCCTCCAGAACCAAATGCTCCTATAACAGGAAATCTAAAAGGTCTATCATGATCTCTATTGAGAAGTTAAGTGTGCTTTGTGCTTTCATCTGGGATTTTGGTGACAGGTTTGAACTGACCGATTAATTTTCTTGGTCAGCTTGTGGTCCACAAACCCATAGGTTTCTGTACTATTTGAAAGCATCTCTGAAAGGTGCCTAAGAGAAGCACTTGTGCAGGATACAAGACCATAGGTGGGGTTTAGTTATTAACATATACAGTGAAAATTTCATCTTGCCATCACAGACAGAAAAAGGTCAAAACCTGTATGTGGAAGGTTATAATAGCTATTGAATGGCTTATCCTCCCAAGGATACTTGTGGTGACAAGAGCAAGAGGAATATTCCAGCAAGGAGATCTGTGCTCTCTGTGCAAAACCCCCTGTGCCTCCATGTATTTAAAACTTCCTAACATACATGCTGTTTTAAAAATTTCAGTGTTGGTGGAAATGACCACACTTCATAGATCTAGTCTTTGAGTTGTATGCAACTCTAGATCCACTGAAATGCTTTAAAATAAAAATCTGATGCCTGGATATAATTTACAACTCTCTCTTAAAAGAGAGAGGCCTCACAAAATGTGTTTCTCTGGTTGATAATTTTTTTGACCATATTTAGGCAAAGTTTTATCCTGTTCTGGTCTTTTGAGTAGTGGAACAATTCTTACTTATATATGTAAAGTTCAGAAAATATTAGGTTTCTCTACTAAAATGAAATATTTAAGGTCACTTTCATAGTCACTTAATTATATCTGAAGGCAAAGAAATAAATAAGTATGTGTCTGGACTTTGAGGAAGGTATAGCTTCAGTCAAAAGACAATCAGCTTCCTTTCCTCATCTTTGTATTTACAAAATCACAGGCAGAAATTTGTCTGCTCACAAAACAGAGATGAACAGCTCCTAAGTCTCATTCTGCAAAGGATGCTTACTGTTTCCAGTGGCACTACTGAAACAAAAGCTACAGAAAATCCTTCATGTGCATGTCCTCATGGCAGAGTAAAGGGCCCTTTCAGCCTTTCTCAAACCTTTTCCTACATGCTGCAAAGTTAAAAAGAAGTACCTCAGAATACATATACCTACACAAGGCCTAAGACTGACACAACCGTATTCCTGTCCCTGGCTTACATCTGGGTAATTTCTTTTAAGATAAGCATTCACTTTCAGGAGTTGTCTGTTTTCTTTTACACCAAAGACCTTAAGAATGGTGTCATGGTTTAACCCCAGCCAGCAGCCAAGAACCACGATGCAGCCACTCACACACTCCTCCACCAGCGGGATGGGGGAGAGAATCAGAAGGGTAAAAACTAGAAAAGCTCATGGGTTGAGATAAAGACAGTTTAATAGAGAAAGCAAAGGCTGCACACACAAGCAAAGCAAAACAAGAAATTAATTCACTGCTTCCCACAGACAGGAGGTGTTTAGCCATCTCCAGGAGAGCAGGGACCATCATGCATAATGGTTACTTGGGAAGACAAATGCCATCACTCCAGATGTCCCCCCTTCCTCCCACCTTATATACTGAGCATGATGTCCTATGGTATGGAATATCCTTTTGGTCAGTCTGGGTCACTGTCCCAGCTGTGTCTGCTCCCAATCTCCCATGCACCCCCAGCTTCCTTGCCAGTGTGGCAGTATGGAACGCACTAAAGGCCTTGGCTCTGTGTGAGCTCTGCTCAGCAATAACAAAAACATCTCTGCATTATCAACTCTGTGTTCTGCACAAAACCCAAACATAGCCCTGTACTAGCCACTGTAACGGAAGTTAACTCTACTACAGCCCAAAGCAGCACGAATGGATAGACTTATCTCTTGTTGAAGACCAGTAATGAAAAGGAACAAACTCTTTTCTGATAGGTTTTGTTTCCAGACATCCTGGACACACTGATAAAGTTACCGACTTGCTTCCTTGGACTTTGTACAACCTGGAAAGCCGTTTTTCATTAATTAATGGATATCTGCATCTATCAAGAAGATGCTTTTAGATGTGTTGTCTTTTGAGAAGGAAAAAAAATGTTTCCCAGCTTGTTTACCTTTCATTTTTCTGGTCTGGTTGGTTTTTATACGCCTATCAACAGCCTTGAAACAGTAGATTTTGTTGCTTGAACATGAACAGTAGAAGGAATAGTCATTACATTTACTTAATCTGCCCTTTATTCAAGCTCAGCACCTTACAATCTCTCATAGCTAGACTGCACATGAGAAAATCAGTGATAAGACAGTGCTCTATATCACTGCTTAAACTTCTATCCTTCATTTCCATGACTTTGCAAGTCTGACAGTAGGTCTCAGAGTTCATCAATGGGCTCAGATCCTTTCATCAACTGCAAGAGGTGCACTGTGCAACATTTTGGTTTCACAAGCAGTGACACCTGAGATTTCTGTCCAGATCCTTTTCTCTGTGACTTTACCAAAGTTTACGTGAAAAACATAAAAAACCTTGCACCAACAGTTACTGGAACCCTCCTCTTGGTTCCCAGAGGATGATCTGAGCTTCTGTTCCACTGCCTGTGTATTCTGAATGCAAGGCAAGGATGCATTACCATCAGAGTGTTGGAGAGATGGTTTCTCTCAGACCTGGACATCTTGCACCTGTCAGAGAAAGAGCTTTGGACACTGTCATGGATTAACCCATCTGGCAACTAAATGCCACACAGATGCTCGCTCATTTCCCCTCCATACCCACTCCCTCCACAGTGGGGAGGAGAGTCAGAAAGAAGTAAACCTCAGGGGTTGAGATGAGATCAGTATAATAATTGAAACAAAAATATGACAATAACTATTGTAACATGGTAGTGGTATTAGTAGTAGTAACAAAAATGAGAGAGAGAAACAACCCATGACAAACAAGTGATGCACAATACAACTGTTCACCACCCATTAATCAATACCCAGCCTGTCCCTGAGCAGTGATCAGCCTCCTTCCAGGTAACTCCACCCAGTTTATGTATTGGGCATGATTTTGTTCTACGGTATGGAACATCCCTTTGGTCAGTTTGGGTCTCCTATCCAGGCCATATTCCCCCCCAGCTTCTTGTGCACTTTCTCACTGAGCTCAGGAAACTGAGAAGTCCTTCACTTAGGGTAAGCATTCCTCAGCAGCAACTGAAACATCAATGTGTTATCAACGTTATCCTTACACTAAATTCAAAACACATCACTATACCAGCTACTAAGAAGGAAATGAACTCTATCCCAGTCAAAACCAGGATGGACACTGTCTCTGGCTGACACACAGTCCAGACAAAAAGAAGTCATCCTTGGCAGGTTAGGAGAGCCTTTAGAGAAGGCAGATACACCAGATGTTTCTATCACATTTTTGCTAGATTCTTGCTGAAGCAACAGCAATTTTTTTCTCAAGTCAAATAAAAAACGGTAGAAGGACATGTCATCTCAGTTTATTTCACTGTAAACTAAATAATTCCTATTAAATTTAAATGAGCCTGATATAAACCTGTGCTCAATCAAACCAAGAATATCCAGCCCAGTAAGTTGTATTTAATTATATCACACCCTTACAGTTTTCTAGTGTAGTTCTCATCTCAGTTTCCTTTGCTTTCCAAACTGCCAGTGAGATTTTTGCGACACATGGTATTTAGGGAAGGACTTCCACCGAGGAAACTATTTAAATAATTTTGTCATGTCTTTCCATCTGTTGGTCCAAGTTCACACACAGTTTTTACTAAATATGAAGCAAACAAACTGCAGCATCAGTCCAAGGCTATTTTACAGACTTAACCATGTCAGAACAGGGCTCTGAGGTGCTTGGATGAAATAAGCTATTTAAGTATAAATTGTTATATTATCATTGTTATTGAGATGTTCCAGAACAATCTGGTTTATACAAAGAGTAAAATGTGCCAGAATTGGAGGGAAAAAAAACTCATGAGAGCCAAGTAAACTGAAAGTCATACTGTCCTGTGACCTTCTAGCCTCCAAAACCTGTGCTTTAGGAAGTTACTGCAGGGACAAACCCCATGGGCTGTCCTGTTGTAAACTAAGCATGAATTTACCTCTTTGGTTTTTAACTCATTTACACTTAAGGACTCTGAGGGCTTCCAAGGTAAAAAGTCCACATCTGCACAGTGGAAAATAGATGTCTTCTGAGTGTTTTAGGGCCTCTTATCACTTTGTTGCCC
>NW_008687591.1:356-1462 GCF_000695815.1 Acanthisitta chloris | reverse complement strand
TTTGCTGCCATTAACTGACTCTTTAGACTCAAGACTATTTTCTTTCTGGTAGATACTCCATACATTGCTCTATTCTTTAGTTGTCTCCATGAAAGTAGGAGACCAGAAGTTCTGGAAAAACCGCAGCTGGTATTAACACCATGATGAGCACAGAAATCAGATTAATTTCTGACCAAACCAGTCATGTTGCACTTAGAGCTTGGCTAGCTCAGGACACTGATTAGACAACTTTGGGGTCTCCTCCTTTCAACACAAACCTGCCTGCATCTTCTCTCCCTCTCTTTGTGATCAGCTTCTCTCTTATCTTGTGATAGCTTCTCATAAGAGTTTTGCAGGCCTGATTTATACACCCATATGACCCTGTCAGAGCTTCATCCCTGCCATCTGGTGCTTGGTCCTCCAGGGACTCCTGTAGACTTGTGAGGCACCATGATCTCCCTCACACATTTAACAGAACTCATCCTTCCGCCTTAATTACCATGACATCTGGAAGAAAAATAAATGTTTTCATATGAAAAAATTATATTCCTGAGAATCCATGACCACACAGCTAGCATCTGGGGAAATTACTCTCTTTGGGACAGCCTCTTGGGTAAATGGTTAGCATCTGCATGTGCATGTAAGCTGCCTTTCTGGAGATGATCCATGGGTTTTTGGCTGGTCTGCAGAGAACTAGGGGGAGCCAGCTAGTCTGCCCAGGTCCAGAGCCACCTGATGAGGCTCCCATACGTGGTTTGATTTTTCATACCATTAGCAAGTGGTGTCCTGCCTTTGCACTTTCCAGATCAGCCATGTAGCTGTGTGTTGGAGTTACAGCTCCAAGAAAGTGTGACTCTGGACTTCAGGGACAAAATAAAAGCCTGCTAGATGGACTGGGGCTGAAGGGGCATGAGACTCTCCAGACTAAAATGTGGAGCTGCCTGGTCCTTGGGTGCCAGTCCACTTTGCTCCTTGCAGGCAGGGGCTGGTGTGTCCAGAAAGCCAAACTAACTCCCAATAGACCACTGGAAACTAGGTGGGAGTGCCACCCTTGATACTGCAAGCAGAGACTTGCACTGGGTTAGCTGGGTCTCGATTCCATTCTGGTCTAGAGATCCATTCACCGC
>NW_008687591.1:0-338 GCF_000695815.1 Acanthisitta chloris | reverse complement strand
GGGGCCCCACTGCGCGGGGCTGGCATGGTCCCTTCCTCCTGTCAGGGCTATCTGCACTGGTGGCCAGCCCCTCTCCCTGGCAGTGCCTGTGCCTGGCTCGTTCTGGGGGGCAGAGGGAGACTGACAGAGATTTGCCTCCCACGTCTGGGCAGGGCGGGGGATTCTACCCACCGTCAAACAGAGTGCAAAGGTGATGGCAGCCACGGGGGGACACATGGTGGACAGGAACCATCCCCAGGACCATGCCCTTCTCTGGTCTAGCCTTTAAAACAACCCAAAAAGTACAACCCACAGAAACAAGCGAACCCCACCAAATCAACAATAAAAAAATATATTAA
>NW_008687590.1:81481-98864 GCF_000695815.1 Acanthisitta chloris | reverse complement strand
TCCCGAGCCAGCCGCTCTCGGAGTGTGTGGATCAGCTTGGGCTACTCGCAGGGCTATCCAGAGCACTTATTTCTGATTTCTCGAGGAATAGGGAGCTCCAGGTGTGTTGTTTTGTGGTTTGTTGGGTAACCCCCCCCAAAAAAATAAAGCTTAGTTCATCTGTTTTGTGCGTGATTAGCTGCTCCTGGAACTGAGAGTTCTTTTAAATTTAGCAAGCCCTCGAATTCTTCCCTAGCCAAAACTTAATGTTAGGACGCTGGGCTGCTCCTTTTCGAATCTCTTCCCAAAAACCTCCTCTGAAGATTATCCCTTCTGGGAAGAAAGGACAGGCTGTGGAGGTACCACGGGCAACTTTTGACTTTAGGAATAGCAGTGTTGATCTTTGTAATCAGCTACTTCTTGATCTCTTTCTCATGGAGCAGCTATTGTTCTGACACTCTGTATATTCCAGACATCTGTGGTCTTCCCATCCCCCAAAGTATGCAAGTGGAGAATGGAAAGAGGCTGGGCTGGTATGCTGAGGTCGGCGGACGGAAATCAAGGAGGGGTTTTAGGAAAACAGGATCTTTATGTGCGGAGACTGTAGTCAAGAAAACTTTTTTTTTGAGCGTCGGGCTTTTCTTGGTACTAAGTTCAGGCACACCAAGAGAGCACCTTCCCAATTATGATTTTGCTTCTGGATGATAAAAAAGCACTACTGCAAGGCTCTAAAAAAATAAAAGTGCAGGGGACAAAACTTACTTGTGCATATTGGACCAAGTTTATAATGTGAATTTCAGTATCTAACAGTCCAGGAACCCTATGTTAATCTTGCACTCTTAGTAAAAAGGTGCTGACAGCTGCAGGTATGTGTATACTGTGTCGATTGCCTAATGGCTGGTACTGTTGCAAATGAGGCTACTTAGGTATTCAGACAAGAGTTTAAGGCTCTCCAAATTCAGCCATTCAGCACAAAATCGTATCAAGTGTCTCATCACTGTTCTGGGGTTGTTCTGAAGAAATGTCATATTTGATTGTCTGTTGGTTCAGATGTTTTCTGTTTGGGTATAAACTGATCTGTGTGGGAATGTTCATATTGGTCTGTTGTAGCTGATCATTTCAAAGCATCTAGGGGAGGAATAAGTAAAAACATGTTGTTGGAAAGGACAATGCCAATGCACAATACCTTCTAGAAGTAAGGATTTAATACAAAGTTAAAGCTTGATCAGAAAAGTCAGTTCTTCAAATGCTGTGTTAAAAATGTTTTATTAAACCAAACTTCCTTTTTCTTGCCTAAGCTATAAATAGGTTGGGCTCTTTGCGTGGAGTATAGTCGCTGTGGACACCAGCATTTTGCTGTGACTTCATGGTGTGTCAGTAACTGGCTTATCAAACCTTGGCCATGGAACTTGGTTGCCCTTCTGTCAGGCCATTTCTTTGTGAAACATCTGTTTGTCTTTCATGACCTGGCTACCCTCAAAAACTCAAGCTTAACTCTTGAGAACACCATATTTCAGAATGTTAATTCAGATGTAAAGACAAGAAGTTAGTACTAGCAGCCTTCTAAACTAATTTTGCAGTGTTTTGAGGGGAAGAAAGGGAAGTTGCAAGAATGGGGCAGGAAACATGATGGTTGTAAGTTTCCGTGTTAGAAAACAAGGTCTGAATGTGTGGTCTGAAACTCCTGGATAAGGATGTTTCTGCAGAATATTGCCTAGTAGGCAGACTGGTGTGCAAATACAGCAGTAATCAAAATCACTTATGTTAATTCATAGTTAAAGCTGGTAATGCAGGGGTTGTGGTGATCATGCAGTTGCCTGCAGCAAAACTTGTTCTGTGACTCTGGTAGACTGCATACCACAGCAGGAAAATCAGGACTGACCTTACTTATCTTGAACATCATCCTTCAGCAAGTCTGGTAAAACCTCGTGAGAAACTGCAGGCGACTGTGACTTGCTCTTGGGTCCTCACACTATGCACTTGCAAGCTCCCAGCCCAGCACCTTTCTGGGTGACTGAGTGGTAACCTGGAAAATGGCAAAATCCTTGGCAGTAGATGTTGCATGTGGCTCTTCTTGTCTCCTTAGATAAAATTATTATCCGGGTCAGATGGGCAGTATTGCTGGCTTTCCAGTTAAGCACTGAAATCTTGTTTTGGGAGTGCTTTGATGTTATGCACAGACTGAATTGGTTAGACTGCCCAATATAAGGCAGCCTGGCAGTGCTTAACTTGTAATACCCATTTCTTGACATTTAATGTCCTTGGATTCCAAGGTAAAACTTGCTGTAGTCTGTGATCAGGCTTTAGCCCAAGAGGTTAATGTCTTAAAATACGCTGGTGTTGTGTAGCCTGTGTTGCCTCTCATGAGAAGGGAGCCAGGAAAGTGTTTTTGGGGGGGTTTGTTTTGTGGGTTTTTTTGCATTGACAGGTAGCTTCAAGTGCAAGGGAGAGAACTAATGGAAGTCTTATACTGCATTTGTGTCTGTGGAACACCAAACTGATGAAGTGAGCAGGTAAAACATATACCTGTGGCTCAGCCTGCCCTCATGAGTCTGTTAGCTCCGATTTGACATGAAAGCAAGTGCATCCTGTGCTTTGGTTGTCTCAGGAGGTATGGGTGTAAATGCTGCTTTACAGCATTCATTGCAGAACCTTTCTGTTAATGTTCCAGGTTGCTTTAGGAAACAACGTACACTGGCTGGATTAGTATTGCAGGAGTAAAGTGCTTGTTCTGTTACTTAATACTAAACCAGCTCTGGAGCCATGTTTGAAGAATGGCTTAATTCTCTTGAAGGTTGAAAGAGTTAATCTGGTACTCTAGGTTGCTGCTTTTTAAAAAAAGTAGTATGAGCTAGCTCTGGATTTTGCTGGAGTTGGCAAATGCACAGTGTGCACTGTAAGTGTATTTGCTGGAACTAGCATTTCTAGGCTGACTTACTGCACTAAATAGACTTGTATAAATTGGAGAAGTTTGCCAACTCTGCAGCAACTGTAGCAAGTAGTTCTGTATTGTCCTGGCAGCAATTCAGGTGCCCTCCAGTGGCCAGAAATCTAACATCCTAAAGGTGCTGATAGATGCAGCTGCCTTGCCAGTCTGCCTCAATCAAAAGTGAGTTGAAGAAACACCTTTCAGTGTCAGACTTCATTAGCATGTTTGTTGTTTAAACAGTACGTTTTGGAGTGTTGGTATGTCTTCTTGTAAGCACACAGTTATTCTGACAATTAGCATGTTTGTTGTTTAAACAGTACTTTTTGGAGTGTTGGTATGTCGTCTTGTAAGCACACAGTTATTCTGACGGACAAGCAGAGACAGCCACTTTCAGATTCATAAGTATTTCATTAGTGTCAGTGCAATTATAACTAATCACTCTGGTTCCTCAAACTGTGGAGATTAATGTTTAACATCCATGTTCAGGGCTGGCTATGTGGTTGCAGCCTAAGAAGAAACTAGATTATGGGTGGCTACTTCCTGGTTTGGAAGGGAGTTTGTTTGCTAAACTGTTACTGAATTGAAGTGGCAATAAATGTTTCATGTTCTACACAAACATGAGGGGAAGGTGCTTCTGTAACACGGGCTGTCAACCAACCAACAACCTTGTTAGGGATGTACCTGGTCATGGTAAATGACTGCAGAACCATTAAATGTGTTTTTTACACTCAAAACTATGTGGGCAGGAAGCTTGAGGGCTGGCAGTGCTTTCTTGCTGAACTTTATTAGTGTTCAGTGTAAGTTGGTATAATATTTGTCCAAATTCTCATAGGTTGCCTCTAAATGGTCACAATGACAGCTTTTTTTTTTTTTTTGTGTATGGTTAGACTAAAGAATCATGTTTGATGCTGGCTACTGCCATCTCTACTTCATCTTACTCCATGATGAGTATGTGCGCATGGACCAAAAGGTGGAAGTCAGTGCATATTTATTGAGTACTGCAGGCAAACTAAACCTCAGGGAGAAACACTAGCTCATTCCTAACTGAGAGAGATAGGGGTATACATAATGTAGATAACTGTGCCCTGCAAATAAAAGGTGGTGGCTGTATAAGCTGTGATAATAAAACTGCCCTTAATGTTTTGCCCAGCCATGAAGATACTCAAACCCAGTAAATCTGCATGAAACCCTAATTGGAATTGTGTACCAGTGACCAAAATATCTCAAATCCATTGCTGAACAGAAGTGACTTAGTAACTGTTTTGAGGTTACTTGTTTGTGTTGCTGATGCTTAGTTGGTCAAAACAATTAAGACATAAGAGTAATTGGGTTGATAATCTTGTGCTTAATGCAAGTTCATAAACTTGAAACTGTCATAGCAGTCCTCTAATACTGAGCTGCAAACTGCTGTTAAAGGATTGATATGTACATTATGTGGGCAAGTTCATTACTTTTGTTCTTGAGCTGGATGTGTAACCCCTGATTAGTAGTGTAGTTGAAGCAGTTTACACATCATAACTTTTAAGATTATCATCAGCTTCTCTCTTGGACAGTCAGAAGGATGCTTAGCCAATTTCGCCTGCTAATAAAGTGAAAGGTTTTGAGTGTGTTGCAGTGTACTTGCCAATGAAAAGCTCTCATAAATCATTACTTTCAAATGTGACCTTGTAATTTCTTTGTCAACTTGAGCACAGCTGCTGCTTCTAGCTCTTGGAAACAACCAGAAAATTCTATAGAGGACAAGTAAATACCCAGTGCAGGAAGTGTTTTGTTTGTGGATCTTCTTAGAAGCTGCTGGTGTACTCGCCCATGATTTTGAGCATAAAGGATTGTGTTGACAAACCTCTTGCAACTCCTGAATGTTTCTCTAGGTAAAGAGCAAAAAAAAAATTGTGTAGCAGATCCAAACACTTAACTTCTGAAGTGACAAGATACAGCGCTGTGAGATTTCAGCTACTGCAGTATAAGTACGTTTTAAGTAACAGTATGGGACTGTGTGAAAAGGTGAGGCCTTTATATTGCCTGGTGTGTCCAGCCATGTGCCTTTGGCAGCATTAGGCTCTGGCCAGCATCAAACAGAATTCTGTAGGGCACTACTTATAGTTGTAAGATTATGGTGTTAGGTAAGTGCTACCAGGTCCCTTTTTGACATATCTAGGTGTCCCATCAGTCTGTAGTTTCTACCAAAGTTTCTCTAAAATGCCTGTACTAAAGAGTAAAGTCCTGTGCATCAGAGGTCTTGGAGAACCTTTATATGATATTGCCAGTTTTGTTTTTGGGGCGGCTTCCTGTCAGGTTCTACAGTTTCCAAGCTCATCTCTTAGAACGATAGCACAGATTGGTGCCCAGATGAGCTTTATTGCTCTTGTAATAACTTTACCTGAATTCTCTTCCAGGTTCTCATCATTTTATGTGTTAGTTATCTCAAGTATTTGTTGGCCAACTGTGGCTCTCAGACCAACGGTAACTGTTGCTTTATTGAAACTTCTAATGGGTTGTTTTTAGAAGGGTACTTAAACCTTAGTACCTTCGAGGACCCTGATGAATTGCACAAGCTGTTAGTGCCTAAATGCTTAGTGGCTCAGAGCTCTGTGTTTCAGCAGTGCCACAGTTGAAAGATACTCATCTGGCAGTGAAACCTTGGTACATTCACTTCCCATACCTTTTGTTACCTGAGCTGTCAGTCAGTGGAAAGTTACTCTTCACTGACTGATTAAAGCTACCCATGTTTTGGGTGGCTTTCTGTACTTTGGGTGAGCAAAACAAAATGTGGCTCTTGCTACACCTACATTATAGTCTCAACTATGCTTGAAACTTAAGAGTTGTCACAGCTGGACATCTGGCAAGCTGGCTAGGAAGTGCGATTCTTTACTGGCCTGCTTTCCCTTTTAGAAGGAAGGACAAGGTAAAACAGATGTGTGTCCTGTCATATCAGAATACTCTGCAGTGCTCCAGTTCTAATGGAAGTGAAATGTGGAGTGGAACCTTACAGCTGTGCTGTAAAGTTCTTGTGGCTCCCTTTTTTCCCTCCTCTGTCACATGCGCTTAAGACCGCATGGATTCAAAAATGAACCCCCTGAGTCTTTCCTTCACTGGACATTTCTTGAGGAATAGGCTCTCTTTTAGTACGGCTAACCCAGTGTTTAAGTCTAGTCAAGACTACCAGATGCCTGCATTTCAGTTCCATCAAACAGATGTAATCAACTTGGAGAAGTCTAGCAAGAACAGAAATATTTACATGCTATTTGCTTTAGGTAATGAGCATGTGAATAGAAACTCTGCTCTATGCTCTTAATTGGTCTTAGATTGCTGAGATGACTGGAAATACAGGCATAACGCATTATTTTGTGATCAAATGAGCTCTTAAAAATATAAAAGCTTGTGTAGGGAGGTTCTGTTCTGGAAAGGAATTTTTAGATAATTTCTAAGGCGGAAGACAAAGGCTGAATAGCCAGAACAGTCGATGTAATAGCAAACTGGGATGCCTGAAGGAAAAAGAAATAATGAAGTGGAAATGAAGCAGCAAAGAACAGTGGCTGAAACAGAGGTAACTTGCAGTGAATGTTGGCAGAGCTGTGTCTGTGCTGTGTGTGTCTCTTCCACTCTAAACCTGTGGATTATCTAAGGTAGGTTCTTGCCTCTCTCAGCATGTATTAAGGATATTTAAAGCTTGGAAGTTGGAACCTTTTAACCTTTGAGGTCAGTAAAGTAGATACTATTCAGATTTCTACATTTCTTGATAGGAGAAATAGATCTTGGACTTTAAGGTCTTCATAATAAATTTAAAAACCACCTTAACACTTATGTATTCTGTGTTCAGAATTAAAGTTACTGTGGCCTGATTAGCTAAATCTGAAACAAAGTATTGCTGCTTACAGCACATCTAACTTTCTACAGGCATCAGAAGAATGCATTGTCTGAAATATTCCAGCTTGGATAAATTCGAGCAGGATGTATTGCGTAGGATACTGTGTTTTATCGCTGGGGTGAATAGGAATACTTCAGTTAGCTTAGTGGTTGGAGGGAATGATGCTAAGCAAATGCTGCTAGAGGAGGTGACCAGAGCAGTTTTGTCCTAAGTAAAAGTTCATAAATGAGTTTGTTCTGTTGCAGTCCAGGGTCAGTAAGATGGTGTTCTGTGAGCACGTGCTCTGGCATTCAGGTCAAGATTATTCGTAGTTCTTAGTTTCCAATGGAACTACTGAGATAGTTGAAGTTGCTGCATCTTGGCACAGCACTTGAATATAGTTATAGTGCTTTATCTCTTGCTGTGGCATTTCTTCTGAGGTGCTAGTGAAGGTTACAGATTGTTTCAATCATGTAGCCCAAAAGAAGGTAGAAAAGCTTCAAAACTGAAAACCCATGGTGGATTTTTTTTCCTTTTAGAGGAAAAAGACTGCATGGTTTGACTTGTTTCTTCTTGATGTTACATACTGTGTAAGTTACTTCCATTTGCTTCAGGTATCTTGTCATCAGCTATCTGAGGGTATTTTGACCCACTTAAATATCAGCCTGCTGAAAGCAGAAGGAAGCCTCACATTAATATGAAATAGATGAAGTTTTACATTGTGATTCCTGGTATAGATAATAAGGTAAACCTTAACTTTACTGTTTCTAAAAATATCCAAGTGGTGCATTCCTTTGTTTAATGTGATAACTTACAGACCTAAAGCATTATTTTGAGTGCCAGTTTTCAATGAGTTTTATAGGTGCTTTTGCCCATCCAGGTGCTTAAAGCACTGGTGTGCAGAAGTTACTCTTGGTGACTAATTTCACAATCAAGGCCTTCTAATGCTTGCATGTAATTAACTTCAAAATAATTACACTCACTGTGTATAGTTACTCCTTTTAGAGTGGTCAAGGTGACTGAGGACTGCAGATGCTACTACTTTAGGCAGAATTTGGGAATGCTCTTCAGTATTTGTTTTCTGGATATGGAAGTGTATTTAAGGAAAACAATTGTATTAAATCCTGTGTGGTTTCTTTGTGCAAGAAAAATAATTGATTTTTTTGAAAAATGCCAGTCTCTACAGTGAAACTCAAGCATGTTCTCTGTTTCTAATTTCAAATAAAATTTCTTCATTGCATAGAAAAATTGTAAACCCCACCTGTCATTCCTGCAGCAAGCTTCTAAAATCTCTTAAAACATACAATACTGAAACTGTACTTCCAGGACTCTTTACCAATCTGACAGAAGCATCTGATACATGAAGGGCCTCCAAAATTACCTGCAAAGTGTACTTTGCCCCAGAGCTCAATAGAAGCCAGATAAAAGTCCTCAGTTTTGTTTCAAATGTCTGGGTGGATATGGCAGAAGAGGACTTTATCCCCATTTGGATAGGGAATAATTAGAAGTTTACAACAGATTGGATCATGTCTTCATAAGACTAAAGGTGGTGGAAGTAGACTTGTCTGTGCCAAGAGTGTAGCTGTGGGGTAGGTTAGACAAAAGATTGCTTGGGGGAGACATTTGTGCCTAAAAGTGCTTCTATACCATGAAAGTTTCTTTCCTGTTTCCTCTGTCAGTATTGTCTTACTTGGATGGGAGTCCCCTGTTTCTGTTTCTAGAAAACAGACTAACATCTTACAGGGTAAAATGTAAATTATTTTTTTAAAGAAAATTCCTTAATTGGATGTATTTTCCAGATCTTCCACTTTAAAACTGAGGTTAATTAGGAAGCCTCTGCTACATTAAAACAAACGTAAGGATTTGGGTCATAGAAATGAGTGCTATAGTTATCTGGTGTTATCAGTTGTGGAACTGGTGTTGCCTGTGTATTTTGGCTACAGAACATTGTGAAGCACATATAGGGGTAATATCATTGGCAGGCAGATGCCTGAAACTGAGAGCAGTTATAAAATCAGACCCAAAGAATGCTGCCAGTAATACCTTGGTGTAATGGTTGTGATAACTTCAGAGTGCTTGGAGGAAAACTGTTTTCCAATATGTGCATTTCTCTTCACTTGTGTGTAGACAAAACATTTTTAACTGCTGTAACTGTCAGAAGATGATTAAGATCTGCTTGTTCTATGTAAGAAAATGTGTCATTCAGAACTGGTGGTTAAAGATGCAGTTGCTTGGCCTGTCCTAGATGAGACAAAGATGTATGAAAGCATGGTCAGCAGACATTTTCCCTTATGAAAATCAGGACGATTGAATATATCAGTCTGGATTTCTCATACAAGGTTTAGTAACAAGAAGGGAGTTAATGGATGCATGCTTTGTGCTTTTTAAAGGTGTTGGGGGGAACTGCTGTAGGTTTGACTTTATTGGGATGTGCCTTACTACTTCTCCAAAATCAAGTATTAATTTCTAAGTTTTATTCATAATCAAAATACTCCTTTTTTGGTTCCTTTTGAAAACTGAGAAATTTGAATTGCCTTCTGTAGTAACTTGAAACTATTAGCTCCTGAGCCTTCTAAGCTTGCAGAACTGTTCTTAGGATTTTAGACTGGGACAGATGGTACACAGTACAGCCTAATGCAATGTCTTGCATTTCTCTTTATATGAGTAGTTTAGCACATAGTTTGAAAAAAAAAAATCCAGCCTCCATTTGAATCCAGAACTGATGATGCTTACTGAGTGAATAGTGTCATGGGGAGGGAGGAGCTTTTTAAGAACTTAATAGTCCTGTAACTCCTGGCAGGACATCCATATGAACCTCTGTATAACATGACATTTATCAAAATTCAGACTTCTGGGTACCAGGTAGTTTTCAAAAGGCTCACAGAAACTTATTATGCTGAAGTTTGTAAGTTTACTGAGGCCTCTGTCTCTTCTGATGGCTGAGATCTGTATGGCTGACCTTGACAGTGTAGTGTCACTAGTTGTGTGTCCTCCAATTAATCTGAACAGGGGCTCAGTTTAAAGGAGCTGGTGTATGTTTCATAGTCCACGACTACAAGCTTAATTATCCTCACAGGCTTTTCTGTTTGTTTGTTTCCATTCTCCCACCACCTCACCCCTACCCCACGTGTACTCATCCAGTTTGTCTGGAAAATAAACAAGTGTTTGTACCTAGCCTGATGCTGTTGCGTCCTTGGTAAGTGTAGTGGTTAACCTTGGCAGTGATGCAAGGAAGACAAAGACAGCAGCTTGTCTGGATTCAGTTCACCCCCTTGTAAAATTAGAAGAGAATGTGAAGGAAAAGATGAGAGAATGTTCAGTTACAGAAACCTTAAAACCAAACCCTGGCTACCTTTGGTGGGCAGTTATTTTGAACTTCTAGGATTAAAACCAATTTCCCATCTAAATAAAAAAAGCTACCAGGAATTTCTGGGGAGTTACTGGTATATGAAGTGCAGATTAGGAGGTCAGAACTTTGAGGTGAAGCTACCAGGCTGATCTAAGGTCAGCATTCCAAAGACTGAATGTCTGACTGATTATGCAATTCTGAACACTTAATCAGTATTCTTTGCTATTTTGTAGATGCTTTTGAGGTTTATTTTGGAATAGTGTTGCAGTTCAGCAGCCTAGTCTGGCCTGGATTTTACTTAATGGTACAACTGCTCTTCTGATCCCTTCAGGCTGCTGGAATTGAAACAGCCATTTCGGAGTGTAAATGTTGTTCCCAAGCCCCAGATTGCATATTTGAATCCCAGGTGGTAGTAAATATCTCAAGGCATAGTTGCTGCTCTTAACAAACTGGTAGATGAACCAGTCGATTTCAAAGCTAGTTTGGTGATCCTTTTTTTTTAGCATAGTCTTGATAGGAGGAGATGGGAAAGGTTACAATAAAAATAGATCTTTTGGTGCTAAGCATATTGTGAATTCCATATAGCAGCTAGAACTTGCCCGATTTTCTGTCGGAAATGTTGCATCTGACTTAGAGTGAGGACTACAGGGAGTAAAGATACAGGTTTTGCTGTTAGTGCTATTCCACTTCTCTTTGGAAGCTGTTAGTGGGGCTGACAGAGTAATGCAGAAGACCTGCAGAGAGTTATCAAGCTTTTGTGTAGGCACTTCTTCTACCTTAGCTGCTCATTAGAATTTTTTAATTAATGGTGAACCTACAGCATGACTATGTTTTTCCTTCCCCCTATGACTGCTACTCCCAGACTCCTAACAGCATGTTGGAATAATCTAGTGTACAAGGTATTGGAAAAATATTGTCTGTATTGTCAGCACATCCTCCATGCAGATTGTGAGGAGTAGACTGAGTTGGCCAGCTGCTTCCAGGGTGTGGAGTAGGACTGGTTTAGGGACATCAGCATTCCTGACTGCACAGCAGAGTCAGAATGTATGTATGTTGTGTTATGTCTTATATCAGCTTAATGCTGCTTAGCTGCTGCAGATGCAGATCTAGTGTCCATTTTAGAAAAGCCAGGGAAGGGTTGCTGCCAAAAGTTGTGGGAGTGCAGAGTCAGGGCAAACAGCACTGGCATTTGTACAGCAAAGTAACAAGATTGCTCAGGAGCTGCTGTAGTATCTTGCAGCTGTCTCGGAGACAGTGAATTACAAGCTTGCCTCAGAGTTGCCTCACCTATTCAGCGAGACTTAAAACTGCAGTCCTGTCCTCTGTTTAATTATGATTTTCTAAAAGGCACTCCTGAAGGAAGCTCTTAAACTGGGAAATCTCACTTTATACAAATAGTGTCAAATGGACTTTGTTCTCCTGACTGCAGTACTGCAGACCTGTCCTTTGAAGAGATTAGTGGTTTGCCTTTACTTCATTGTCTAGGAATGTTTTGATCAGCACAGCTCTAACACCTAACGGCACAGTGAAAGCTGATTGCTGCAAGAGATGGTTTTGCTCACTGTGCTAGTTACCACTACAAATGTTTCTGCTTGGCTGGCTCCCAGAATAGGCTGTCACCAGCTCTGTCTGTGCTGGAAACAGTGTTGGACTGTGGGGGGAAGGGGAGCAAATGAAATAAAAGTGGCCTGTTGTGGAGCTGTAGTGTTGAATTTCTCTTTCTGGGTTAGCTACAGAATTATGGTACAAACACTTTCATACCACTCGGTGATATCAAATGGAGGTGCATACTGAAAGTTTCAATAGGGCATTTGATTGTCTCAGCCTCCTGCCCCCAAGTATCTTGGCTTTCTGTGCAAACTATACAAGTAAGTTTAGTGACTTCATGTGTGTGCAGCTAAAGGAGAGGATCATGTTTTTAATAAGGCTGGTTAAGTTTTCAGTTTTAACTTGAAGGAAGAGTATTTTGTGCAGGAAGAAGCCTTTCTTCTTGTGCAGGAAAGGAATAAAGGAGGAGGTTCAGTTGTAACTCTATATAGTCATCATGGCACTGAAATACTTGCCTTAAATAGTTATTTAATGTTTCCCCATAGAAATTGATGTTGTAGCCCTGTATCAAACAGTTTTTTAGTATCTTAAGAGTAGTTGTGTTTGAGGGAAATAAGTCTGACATTTAACCTTTGTCTTTGTGGTGTGTCCAGGCTGTGGAATTTAATGTCTAGACTTCATCTTCCACAAGGACAGAGGAGTAAAATATAGCTCTATTGTGGTCAGTCTTCAATTCCTTTTTTCCTTGCAACTTTAAGAGGAGAATTTATCTTACATATCATCTGACAGAACATCATGTTCTTTTGCATGTCAGTCCGTGGGGGTTTGCTAATTAGAATCTGAGTATACTCACTGTTGTAACGAAATTGCAAGATGTGTGAAGTCTTAGTTTGCAATTCCAGTGTTCTGATATGAAATCCTGTCCTACTGGCTCTGATTAGTGTTTAATAAGTTCTAACCTTGCTCTTTTTTAGGATCTCTGAAAGGGAGCAGGAAAGAGTTCTGGGAGCATAACAAGGAACATGGCAACTCAAGGTATATATGTTACAATTTCTGTTAGTCTAGCAGTTCTCCTAAAGAGCAGTTAAACTGCCTCCTTACTCCCCTCTTTTTAACTTTAAGTCACTTGGATTGAGTAACATCTGCTCTACTACAGTAATGAATACATTACACCGGAACTCAAACCTGCAGACAAGTTTGCTGTTACAAGCATTTTGGATCCCTTAAGTGTACAGTTAAGTACATGATCACAGTATGTGAAACAGGGAACCTTGAAACAGTAGATCAGGACAGTCACAATAGCAGTGGTTGTTCTGCTGGTCAGGTTTATAATGTCTGCACTGGTTCTACATAAAGCCTCAGTTTAAAATTGCTGTCTCACTTGCAGTGCTACCTCTGCTGGGTTGAGGTAGTTGTTTATAGCAGCTTATTTTAATTTAAAGTCTGCGTCATCTCTAGTAGGATTAATATGTGCTAGAGTAATTGAACTCAACTTAATTGTTCAACAATGATTTCTTACAGCTGACTTGATGGAGCTGGATATGGCAATGGAGCCAGACAGAAAAGCAGCAGTCAGTCACTGGCAGCAACAATCATATCTGGACTCTGGTATCCATTCCGGTGCCACAACAACTGCTCCCTCCTTGAGTGGCAAGGGGAATCCTGAAGAGGAAGATGTGGACACAACACAAGTGCTGTACGAGTGGGAACAGGGATTCCCTCCATCTTTTACCCAGGAGCAAGTTGCTGGTAAGGCCTTCTCTATTACACTGGTTTGCTTTACACATGCCGTTTAAAAATACAGAAACCTAAATACTCAGTTATTACCAGCCTAGAAGATGAGCTTTTTATTCCTAGTTTGAGGTAATGACTTACCTTGTTTCTCAGATATTGATGGCCAGTATGCAATGACGAGAGCTCAGAGGGTGCGTGCAGCTATGTTTCCTGAAACGCTGGATGAAGGAATGCAAATCCCATCCACGCAGTTTGATGCAGCTCATCCAACTAATGTGCAGCGCCTGGCTGAGCCATCCCAGATGTTAAAGCATGCTGTCGTTAATTTGATAAACTACCAAGATGATGCTGAACTTGCAACTCGTGCAATCCCAGAACTGACCAAACTGTTGAATGATGAGGACCAGGTAAGCATTTCCTTTGCCTCGGTGTAGCTTGCTTGTGGGGTAGCTTCAACGACCTTGAAACTAAAAGCTTTCATCAAATATTTGTGTTAGGTGGTGGTGAACAAGGCTGCAGTTATGGTTCATCAGTTATCCAAAAAGGAGGCGTCTCGCCATGCTATTATGAGATCTCCTCAAATGGTGTCTGCTATCGTACGTACCATGCAAAACACACACGATGTGGAAACAGCCCGTTGTACTGCAGGTACACTACATAATCTCTCGCACCACCGTGAAGGCTTGTTGGCCATCTTCAAATCAGGAGGCATCCCTGCTTTGGTTAAAATGCTTGGGTACGTGGACTGCTAAGACAGTACTTACGTTTTTCAGTTGGGTCTGGTGGGAAGAGCAGGTACTCATGAGGCCTTTTCCTTCTCTAGGTCCCCGGTGGACTCTGTGCTGTTCTATGCCATTACAACTCTTCACAACCTCCTGTTACATCAGGAAGGAGCCAAAATGGCTGTCCGTCTCGCTGGTGGACTGCAGAAAATGGTGGCTTTGCTCAACAAGACAAATGTCAAATTCTTGGCCATCACAACAGACTGCCTTCAGATTTTAGCGTATGGCAATCAAGAAAGCAAGGTAGGTGCTTCTGCTGTTGATGTAGAAACAAGCAAGCTTGCTGTGAATAGCCTGACAATTCCTATTGTGAATCTTCAGCCATGTGCTGGGCTTTTGCCAGTCAGTCCTGACTTTGCAGGGAGGGATGCAGGAATTATTTTTCAGAAATAGTTGTGCTTATAGTGAGACTGCAGAACTTGCAGATCAGGTCAGCAGATGGGAACCGTTTTTTAGGGATCTGTAACCTATGATGGGTGTAAGGCAGCAACATTTACTACCTGCTGACATGCACAGGGAAGTGACAAACCAATGTTATTTTTACTGTCCTTCAGCTGATTATTCTGGCAAGTGGTGGACCCCAGGCTTTAGTAAACATAATGAGGACCTACACTTATGAGAAACTATTGTGGACCACAAGTAGGGTGCTGAAGGTGCTGTCTGTCTGCTCCAGCAACAAACCTGCTATTGTTGAGGCTGGTAAGTACCTTGTATCCATGGTAACTTAAAAAGCTATTACGTACTTCAGGATCAGTTCATTCCACCAAGAACAGAAACTGATAGCATCAAAAATTGAATTTGGATTAGTCCTTGTGTCTACAACTAGTTTTGGAGGTCTTTAGTATTAAGAAGTGAAAAAAGGTGGCTCTTCTAAGGAATTCTGCTCTGTTGCTAGCTGGGTGGCTTTAGTGGCTACATGTTGTCAGAATGGTCTCCTTAGAATATGCACATATTTAAAAAGCTCAGTGTCACAGATTTTTGGGTTTTTCTACATGATGAAGGGTTAGGGCCTAGCCATATACCATACTAATGACAAGAATGATCCAAGAATTTGAGAGAGATGCACTCAGACCTTAAGGGAGAGGAGGACCTGACCATTCCTGACAGGATGAGCATCCAAGTATAGTGTCAAATCTGAGTAATGGTGTCAAATCTGTGCTATCATCTAGGTGGGATGCAAGCTTTGGGACTCCACCTCACAGATCCAAGCCAGCGTCTTGTCCAGAACTGTCTCTGGACTCTGAGAAATCTGTCAGATGCTGCAACAAAGCAGGTATGTGGCTCTTCTGAGGAATCAAGCTCAAAAGCCAACATAATGGAGAGAAGAGAGACTAATTTTTTTCTTACCTCTTTTTTTGCAGGAGGGCATGGAAGGCCTTCTAGGAACTCTTGTCCAGCTTTTAGGATCAGATGATATTAACGTTGTGACTTGTGCCGCTGGCATCCTTTCTAACCTTACCTGCAACAATTACAAGAACAAGATGATGGTGTGCCAGGTTGGTGGCATCGAGGCTCTCGTGCGCACAGTTCTTCGGGCTGGAGACAGGGAAGACATCACAGAACCTGCTATTTGTGCGCTCCGTCACCTCACCAGCAGACATCAAGAGGCAGAAATGGCCCAAAACGCAGTGCGTCTTCATTACGGACTCCCAGTGGTGGTTAAACTGTTGCACCCGCCCTCACACTGGCCTTTGATCAAGGTAAGTAATGGTTACCCACTGTCAGCACTGAAAACTGTTGCTTTTTCAAATGTTGCTTTAGCTGTGATATGCACTTTGTTTCCGAGTATTTGTGGGAATGCAGTTTGTCTTATGGGGAAGTTGCTTCATTTGAGCAACTTAGTGTTGTCTCGTAGAGGATCAAGTGTTTGAGGTGAATAGACTGAAAAGAGAAGTTGCTAACAAGCACACCCGTTGTGCTCTCTTACTCCCCAGGCTACTGTTGGCTTGATCCGCAATCTGGCTCTGTGTCCTGCAAACCACGCCCCGCTGCGTGAACAAGGTGCTATTCCAAGGCTAGTGCAGTTGCTGGTTAGAGCACACCAAGACACCCAGCGACGCACTTCTATGGGTGGGACACAACAGCAGTTCGTGGTAAGTGGCCACCAACGATGCGGCATCTCTTAAAAGTTGTCTCTGACTCCTCTTTTGCCAGTGTGCCTTAGCCCTGTGTTGCTTCGTCTGAAGAGCTCTTATCATTTGCCAAGACAGAATTATCAGCACACCGAGAGAATAATGTGAATTAGAGCAGACCTGAAGTTTTTCTTAAGAATGCCAAGACTTTGGTTCTTATTTTACTAAGAACCTCTTGTGCATTTAATTCTGGATGCTGCAGATCACAGAAATACTAGTGTACTGCCTAGTCTGGCAAGGCAAGCAGTTCTCTACCAGAAAACCAGAACTCCCTCATCCTTCCCAGAGGAAGAGGTTTAAGAATGCATTAGCAATAAGAACTGCTTATTGCATATTTTCAAAGGTGCTTAGAGCTGTAAAAGTCCTGACAAGTTGTGCAGGCTCCATACTTGTTACCTGTTTGGGTGCCAGGTCAGTGTGGCAAGACCAGTCTCAATTTGATTTTATTTTTCTTTAAATCCCTTTAAACACACTAACAAAGGGGAAGTTGCCTTAGCATGGCTAGCGTGGAAGTGGCATCTACCAGTACAGGAGTAGTTAATTCTTGCAGAAGCAGGAAGGGGTGACCTCCTTGTTACTGACAAATACAGTTTCAAACTTAGTAACTGACAATAAGTTGGCAGTTACTAAATTGCCAAGTTTATTCCAGATTGGAGTGGAAGAGATGGTGTTACCAGGGTTGAAGTTCATAATAAAAGCCACTGTGAGGTGTTCCACTGGGATGCTCCACTTACTGAATTTAGTTGGATAAACTGGGTTAGCTCATGGCAGGGATGTCAAGTTTGAAAGGCAGCAGTAGATGGTGGTTATGAGCCCTGTTAGGGGAAGGGGGTTACATGCAGGGGGCAGGTTTGGTTCATTTGTTGAAACAGGCTGATTGGCTTTTTGACAGTCTTTTGAGAAGATATTGCACACTATCTCAACTTCAAAAAACGCCTTTTCTTCCTCTGACTAGGAGGGCGTGCGCATGGAGGAGATTGTCGAGGGCTGCACTGGAGCCCTGCATATTCTCGCACGTGATGTTCACAATCGAATCGTAATCAGGGGTCTAAATACCATTCCACTATTTGTGCAGGTAAGAGC